>NC_085040.1:8595371-8841562 GCF_963692335.1 Osmerus eperlanus
TGAAAGCATCAACCCGCTCACCAAATTACCAAAAGTAAGCAATCATCACTTCGAAAGCAATGAAGCGCATTCCCTCGTAAAAAAAGAAAAGGAAAAAACAAGGCTTGTTTTACATCTCGGAATTTGCCAGATGAAGCTGATCCCTCTCCCTCAGGCCAAACAGATGCCTCTTGATGCTGCAAATGCGCTCATAAGTTCATAGATTTGCCATTTGTTCGGGGGGACACTCCCTTGTGCTTATTTTTTATTTATACATTTATTTATTTTTTTACAGTTCCCCGCGATGAGATGCATCAGTAAAGGAGCCCCTTGTGGGAGGGTCCATTGCTCTAAAGCACGCTGGGGTTGAGGATGGCGCGCTTCTTATTGCACTCTTACGAGGTCCATTCACAGAGCTCAACGGCCGTTAAAGTGATTTAACGGGGATCTGGAGCCGAGTAAGGGTGGGACAGCGCGTGTGTGTGTCTATGACACACTAACACACACACAGTCACACTGAACAACAAGCACTGTGCAGGGAGAAGGAGGGAGGAGGTAGAAGAAGAGAGGGGGAGGGCAGAGGGAGAATGCACGGCGAAAGTCATGCGAGGGAACATTAAATACAACGAAATTAATCGTGGGTTTTATCACCTATAATTCTCCCACTTACAACTGATTTCATTGAATCCTGTATCTCTTTCACCCGTGATCCAGTTGAGCCCTTTTCAATTTGAAGCCCCCTGAGTTTTTCAAGCAACACCCACCAGTAGGTTAGCAGACATTGATTTCTTCTGGCTGTGGTGGCTCCTCCTTGTCACTTTTCCTCCAATGACAGGAATAAACTGACATTGATTTAAAGGCCATGACTCTACGCAACTCAATAGTGTGTTCCCTGCCTCACGTAGACACGCGAATACAATCCTCACTGACAGAAATGAGATATGTCCACCTCCCGGGCTGAGGAGAGTTTTTCACAGTTTGGAAAGTTGCATTGTACAGTATGCACAGCAATATATAAATAATTGCGAGACATAGCGCCTCATTAGCAGCGCGTCACTAGCACCTTCTTAGCAGAGCGGGCTATTTAATCAGGATATCGCTGCACTCTGCTTTGTTAGTGCGACACAGGTTGCTTTCTGTTAATCTGCTGCCTCCGCCTCCCCGGCCTCCACCCTTGGTTCAGTGTTTCCTGTCGTAGGGGGAATGCGTCGCTGCTCTCTGCTCCGAAGTCGAGACGGTGTCTCCGTTGGGTGCGGCAGGGAGCCGATGCAAGCAGAACCATAATGCCAAATCAATTGTTACAATCATGTGTTGTACCGTGTGAAATAAAGTATCAAGTAATACTATACTGAGTCCTCCTGCCTGAACCACCAACACAGCCAGACAGCCGGACATACTATAGGGGGGACACTGAAGGGGAGGAGGGAGGGAGAGTGGACAATGACGGCATATGTGGGGGGAAGTCAGGAAGGGAGATGCCAGTCTTCTATGAGCAGCCGAAGACCGAGAGAGCTGGATACATCTGACATCTTTATCTGACGCCTCAGTCCGCTGGTAAAGGTTATTAGCGTTTCGATTTCGAAGGAGGGGAGTGCAAATGAGTCGAGCTGAGGGGACAAACGATCGTTTTATTTTCCTCATTTGCGCGACAGATCTCATTTTGTGTGCTCTCTAAGAGCCAAAACAAAAGAGAGGAACGACATGATGCGGAGAGACAAGCCCTGAAATAACAAGTCACCGCATGGGCGGTCCTTCTAGTCATTCAAGTCCTGGCGAATCATTTAGATTAAGCAAACGGAACCGCAGAGGAAAATATGAAAGAGAGGGAGAGGAAGAAAAGAAGAAGCAAAGGAGGGGGGAGAGAGGCGAGAGAGGCGGGGGAGACGGGTGTGTCGTTTACGGCCTGAATCTGAGCATTCACAGTGCCGACACGTACAGGTGGACGCACTGTGGTATGAAGCCAATCGCCTACACAGCGTCCTCGATGTACGCTCTTCGTGAGTGAAGCAGAAGATAAAGTGTGTATTTATGTAGTTCAACACTGCTAATGCACGGACATACTGTATGTTCACGAGAGAGAACTACAACACATGATTTTTTCCATCGAAAAGGAAAACTGAACCACAATCCTCTTTTTTCCGACCTACCTTCAGAACCACATTTTCAGCTCACCCAATCAATGTCCATCTCCTTTTACTTCACAATGTAACAATAACGACTAAACATCAGCCTTAAACGCCAATATTGGCCAATTAGGTAATCTTTAGGTCTCCGCTGAATGGCACAGTCGATTCCTGAAGGCTTATAACGGGCTTAAATAGACCAATGCTTGTCTGAACACAAAGAGACACTGTGCGATACTAAAGCCTGCCTTGTATGCTTTCTGGCTCAATTCAGAGAAGCTGAAAACACACTTTGACTAACAGAACACTGAAAACCAAATCACAGCGCCTACGCTTGTGTCAACCAACTATGGCTCTATGCCAGTTTGCCGTTAGCGTACCCTCGCAGACCCAATGCTGTGTGTGTGTGGCCCACACTCAACATAGTGAATGTGTGGGTTCAGTGAGTACAGCTCAGGCAGCAAACAGGAGGGCTGCCCATTGATCTGAGCCTTACCAGGCAGTCCAGATAAGGATTCAGGGAACGTTTGTCTCAATTGGTGGAGATTGGGTGCAAAGTACGCGGAAGCGCGGCTATCTGCATCCCACGTTGACTTACGAGCGCACCATGAAGTCTCGCTCTTCACCAGTTCCTGCTGGCTTCTGACAAAAGCATTTGGAGTAAGAGCACGCAAACAGGTTAGGCCAGAGAATATCTTACCCTTTGGTCGAACTACTTTGGCAATAGCTCTGCCTATGCCTTGATATTTTTTTAAATATTTGATGGCCCATCTGGCCCAGAAGAGATGTGTAAAGCTGCAGAGAAACGTGCGCTCCTGCGGTCTTTACAGAGGATGCTACATGATCCGCCGGTTCCGAGTGAAGAATTCCTCCAAAGTTATGCTGAACACTGATGAGAAAGAATTCATTGGCCACCTTTAAATAAAGTAATTAATGTTTACGCTTCTGTAACAGTCGTATCACATAAATGAGTTTGCTCAACAACTCCAGCTGTGTCCGACCTGGCAACCCGTCATTTAACCCTGGCCTCACCGAGAACATGCTTGCAAACACCCCCATTCCGGTGACAGTGATTCGCTGTAATAGCGCAACAATTATCTTGGAGGGGTTGCAGCACGGAAGGAAAAGGATCCCATTACGAGGGAGAGTTAAAGCAGAGCCTTGGTAACCGTTGGCTGCGAGGGTAAAACGCATGCAAACAAATGAATTACTCAGTTTGAATGGAGCCCCCTGCAAGGGCACAGCAGGACGGGGAAACAGGGGGATAGCTCCACGACGATGCCAGGGTCACGTGATGATAACAATGGCAATTCGATGGCGCGGGGCAAAGGAAGAGGAGGAGAAGGTTTTAAGTGTATAATCTATCACAGCTAGAGCTTTCATATGTAAACATTATGTGGGCACATATATGCACACAGTCAACTGCGTACAGTATGTGCACTCTCCCTCACGCGTGTAGGCATAAACATAAACAAAACACCTAATAAACACAAACCTCAGCTAATACTCCTATCCAAATGCAAATGCTACATCAGCAACGGACTCCGTAACACAACCTCGTCCAATATATGGGGGGTTAAAGGGGCAGGCAGCGTCCAGCTCTGCCTTCCCCTTGGAATGAGTGGGCGTCAGAAGGTCCCCGGGACCTCCGCCAGCCCAGCCCAGGCTCCAGACCTCCAGACACAGCCCCCCTCTGGCTGTAAATCTAGCCTGCAGCCAGCCACAACTGTGGGCCGACAGGCAGGGACAGACCCCTGACAGATACAAATGCCTACATCCAACCATGAATTATTTAAAGGCCTCCTTAGAGGGCGAGAGAGGGGGAGACCGAGGAAGAGTTAAAGGGAGAAAGAGAGAGAGAGAGCGAGAGAGAGCAAGAGGCAGGGAGGAACTAGAAAGAGAGAGACAGGGAGGAGAGAGAGAGAGGCAGAGAGAGATAGAGAGAGAAAGAGAGAGCGAGAAATAGCAAGAGAGAGAGGCAGGGAGGAGAGAGAGGCATGGGGAAAACAGACATGGCTGTGCATTGGCAGGTCGAACAGCAGTGGTGTTATTTTTCATCCATCTTTCCTAGAGAAGTAGATGGTAGTTTGGGGGTAAAACATGTCCAGAAACTGACCTCCAGTCAAGCCCTTCACCACCCCTGCCACCCCCAAACCATGATGGTTCCATCCTCATCTCGTCAGCTCAGAGTGACAGAAAGGAAAAGGGGGGAGCCAGGGGTTGAGGAGCCCCACATGGAAGTGGCTGATCTGGGCTTTAGAGTCTGGCCATGACCTGGCCTGACAAAGGCATAATCATGGAGCTTTTGGATTCCCAGGATCTTCTGCGTTGCTGTCTCTCACCTGACAACCCCCCCCCCCCCCGCCTCCCTCCGCCCCCGACTATCTCTCTCACACCAAGCATGGGCTGAGACTAGGAGAACGGTGGCATAGCAGCCTGACCAAACATAGAAGACACCCGACAAAGAATGATGAAGCTCTTAAATGAAACCTCAGGAAGACACGGAGATTGAGGTGTGCGTGCGTGCTTGTGTGTGTGTGTGTGAGGGGGGGGGGGGGGGGGGGGGGCAGCGAGCCTTAATTCATGCAGTGCAATTTGTGTATGTGTATATCAATGACATGCGCACAATGGCAAGGTTAGAGGCAAGCCTTTTGGACTGTGACAGCTGTATGATTACCTAATGGAGTCAGGGACACTGCTTTTGGTCGGCCTGAATGTTTAATGGTAAGCGGAAATGCAAATATGTGAATAATCCTTGTGATTTTCTTTTCAAGGCAAGGGAGTGAAGGCTTGTTTGACTTTTCGCCCCCAAGAGTGAGCTTTTGAGAAGTATCTTGACTGATTGGTGCACTAACCTTGAGGGGGGTTTTAAATGCATTTTAAATTGACTTTCTTTCCATTTGCACATACCAATATCCTGTGCAACAAACATGCTAGGAACATATGAGCACACCAAACTCTAGGGACCAAGCAAGCAGAGCAGAGAGATCACGTCTTCATTCTCACAGGGTGTTGCATAACATCATCCTCTGGTGTGGAGTTTCCCTCTGTTCTACCGAAGAGCCGTACACATTAATTATGAGAGTGCAGACTGGGCCCGTCTGTCTCCTGCCTCTCAACCTGATTCTCAACACGCCCTATTTTATTCATAGATGAAATAGGAGGAGACCTGACACACGAGGGCCAAACGAGGTTCAAATGAACTTACATAGAGGTTCAACCAAAGTTCAAATGAGGGATAAGGACACGAAGGGGAAAGCAACCAAGAATGACTTAGAAGTGCTCCTGAAATTCTTACCCATGTAAAGTATAGTGTTGCATAGCAAACAAATATATTCATGATTCAAGATGTTGATGACATCCATGTTCAAATTAGCGTTTTTCTTGCTTAGCTCCTGGCAAGCCATCATTTTTTGGGGGGGGGTTGGTGTCACGTCTGTGTGTATGTGTGTTCCGCTGTTTTGTTTGGCCCCGCCCCCTCCAGGTGTGTCTCGTCTTGTCTGCTCGTTAGTGGGGTATTTAGTCCGTTGGGTTATGTTTGTCCTGTGCCAGTTCGTCTTGTGTGTTTCTACCGAGCGTTCCCGCGTACCTGTTACCTGTTCTGTTCCTGCCTTGTGCTCAAATTTCCTGTGCTTAGACCTCGATTGGAGCACCCTTTACGGAAATGTTCTCTTTCGATCTAACACATCTTCCTAATGCTCATCTTGGTGGGTGACTATACTCTCGCTGGCTCTATTTCAGAAGATGTTCAAATCTGAACGTTTTCGAACAAATTTAACGGGAAAGCACAATTATAATTTTGTACTCAACTCACTCGTTAAAGACATGAAAACGTCTAGCAATCAGTCGGAGCAATTGAGCATGATGAAACTAATGATTGGCAGCCGGTAAGTCAAATAGAAACACACAAGCCCCACTCAGTGTCCTCCCCCATACAACCAGTGGAAAAGAGTCCATGCTCACAGAATATCTTGACTTTTAAATCAATATGTTTGGATAAAGCTATAAATCTATATTTTTAAGGAAATGCTGTGCAGATCAGGGAAGCAGAGAGGAAGTTATGTGCCCCGTGAAGTGATACCAGAAGGGCTGAGAGATCCACTGGCTGTCTGATTGGCTTGTCCGAGTGTAATGGGCGGTGCAGCGGTCCGTGATGTTCTTGCTGTCACGGTCCGTGGGAGGCTATGTGGACATCTCCCACACACACACAAACACACACACACAAACACACACACACAGACCCTGCATCACCGCTCTCAAAACAGTACATTAGCATCTGGCTAGCATTGGTTATCCCCCCCACAAGTTTTTATTCTGTGGCTCTTTCTAGGTTTATCTTTGACCGTCTCTCTCTCTCTCTCTCTCTCTCTCTCACTCTCTCTCCAAACCTTCCTTTGATGTCCCCTCACTTCTTTCACCACACGCTGTGCCTAGGTGACAGTGCATGTTGCACACCTCCCCGTTGCCCTACAGCCAAACCACAGACATACTGTTTGTATGGAATAAGCAGACAGATTTGCCGGAACCATCCTGCTTCAATGCCCTGCAGGCATTTAAACATGGGAATCATACACACCCACATATAATACAGCTATATGTCTTACACACACACACACACCTCAATTCTGTCACCCTGTCAGTGTCATATTTTTACTTTGTGCCTATCTACACTGAACCACACCTGTCATTATTCACCCCAGATCTACTCTCTCTGCCTGCCAGACACACAGAGGGAAATCAGGCTACTTCTACTAAAAGCTGGATGAGGGAGTCTGTGTGTGTGTGTGTGTGTGTTTGAAGGTGTCGAGTTAAAGTAAGATATGAGCACATATGTGCATGCACTGCGAGTGAGTGATACGGTAGCCGTGTATCTGCGTGTGTGGGACCCTACAGTAAGTGTATCAGGTCCTGTCACAGCCTCCTGCTGTGATGCAGATAGCAGCTCTCCTGAGGTGACAGTTACTCCTGCTCTGCTAGAGGGACACAGGAGTTTCTGCAATAGTTTTCCAGAGAAGCCATGTCCGCAAGTGGTTTGTCTACTTCTGAAAATCTGAAAAGGTTACTTCCTCTGACTTGTCTGAGACCTCACAAGGCTTGGGGATTAAGGTACTTTATAAAACATTGCACCAGAATACATGGTGTATGGTAAAGGTGTGTTGGAAAATTTGGTATTTCAACTTCAAAATCAATATTTAAGTTCACAGTCACATTCACATGTGTAACAAGTACCTCTTGACAATTCCTCGCAGCCCATCTCCCCTCTAATAAATAATCTAAACATGTAATAATGATTCGGAATTTGTGTGAGCTCCAATACTTATCAAGAAATATATAATAATACTACTGAATAATTCACCTAACAACTGAGAAGAACCTAAGCTAAGAATTACAACTGAAAATAACCTTCAAAAGAAAGACACAAAGCTACTGAAAGTAGGATATGTCTGCCCTCTACAAAAGCGACGTGTGAGTTAGTGAGTGGGTAGGATATGTGTGTGTGTGTGTTTGATTCGTCTTCTCCTGGCCAGTTTCTTATTACCCTGAAAGCCTGGACCCGTCAATATTTCTGGACTGGCTGGAGGAAGCCATCGATCCTCAACAGCGAGAGGAAAGGAGAGAAAAAAAGAGAGGGGGTGGGAAAGAGATGGAGAGCGAGGTAGCGAGAGATATAGAGACATGGAGACTGAGAGCAAAGGAAAGTGAACGAGAGAGATGATAAAAGAGAAAACGAGACAAAGAGATAAACGTGGAAAAGAATGAGAATTAAAGCTGTATCAATCAAGTGGGATAATTGCTCCATTTCCCTGTTCTGCGAGTGATAAGAGAGGAAGCTCTCTCCACCGCACGTCAACACCATTTCCCACAATTCCACATGCCAACAGCCAATCGAGGGACGTCAGCTGGTCAGTGTGTGCTCTAATCATTGATTACCCAAAATGTCCTTGGGCCCTCCACCAAATGACTGTCCATGTTACCGTTTTTCACAATTGCTAAAACACATTTCTTGAAACAGTCACCCACTTTTTCAAAACTGTAAACACAAAACCTCATCTTCAAGCCCTATTTACAAAACCTCTGAATCCTCTTGCAAATCCTTTTGCCTCAAAACAGATTTACCTGTGCTCAAAATCAAACACTGCTCTCAAATCATAAACAAAGTGATAAAAATTATATACACTATCAAGCAGTCAGTAAACAATACACCAAAAAAATTGAAAACACATTGTTCAAAACATATAGTTCTCAGGGAGATTTACATTTTTACGTAATCTCAAAACAAATTTCATATTTATCCGTCATTGTCTTTTGATGAACAAAAACATGGGTAACACTTTATAATAAGTCAACGCTTTTTGGCATTTACAAAGTGTTAACTAATAGTTAGTTAATCCTTTATAAAACATTTTGAAACATTAACAATACATTATTAAATAGTTAATAAGCTTATTATTAAACACTATGTTGATCATTAATAAACACTGTTAAAAATTATGCATTTTATTCATAATACAATTCATAAGGTGTTTGATAACTGCATTATCATACTTTATACACAGCTTGTTAATATAGTTGCAAACCAGTAGTTTAAAAGGTGTTAATGGTACATGAGCTGGTATAGAAAGCATTAGCAAATGGTGAACAAACCATTTACATTACCTTTATAAAGCATGAGTAAATAACTAACAACATATTTACTTATGTCTTTAATTAATGTATGCCAAGTCGAATACAGGATGTACACTATGCTTTGCAGATATCTTAACAACTATTTTATAAAGACTTACTAATGATGCAACTTCTGATTAGTAATGCAAGTTATAAAGCATTTACTAACTGTTAGTTAAGGCTTTTGCGTGACCTAATCTAAAGTGTGAACTATTTATGCCTTATTAAGCATTTATAGAAAGACTATAGGCCTATAGATGTTGTTTTTTTGTTTTTTTAGAATAAATAGCTGTTAATTTATTTACCTGGGTAATAAAATAGTATTTTATTTCCATTAAGAAGCAATACAGTAGAATTGGTATAAAAGTTGGTTACCCGAAGCTGTATTTTATTTTCCAAAAATGGCTGTAATAAACTGGAAATGTTTAGCTACTCCTCGACAGGTCTGCAAACGCCTTTGAAAGCAGAGATTTGTTAAAACGTTTGTTAAGCGAGATCGTAGGTCGAGGTTTACAAACAAATTGTTTTAACAAATTGAGGCGACAAAGCGTTTGCTGACCTGTCGAAAAGTAAACATTTGGTTTCTTATATACTACAACAATACGTGGGAAGATCCCAAATCAAACACGGCGAATCTGGAGCAGACGCCATCTTGTCAGAGCAATCAGCTGCACTTGTACTGGTGACGTCACTACATCTCCAAGGCAACATATCAACAACTCTTTTGAGAACGTCTTCTGAACCAATAAGAACAGCATATTGGTTCAATTGCAACAACAGTACGAGTGTTCTGATTGGCTAATGGGTAGTCATGCCAGCCGCGTATTAATAAGACACATGCCTGTCATTACTTCAATAAAATAGTAATTTTGTGTATCACATTGTGTTGTGTCTGTTTCCTTTTGAGAAACGTATGTTCAGGTTCGAGAATGGACAAGAATACCTTAATAAATAACTTATAAATGTTTAATAAGGCAGAGATAGTTCACACTTTAGATTAGGTCACGCAAAAGCCTTAACTAACAGTTAGTAAATGCTTTATAACTTGCATTACTAATCACAAGTTGCATAATTAGTAAGTGTTTATAAAATAGTTGTTACGATACCTTTGTGAATGTGAGGTTTGAGAATGGACAAGAATACCTTAATAAATAACACAAAAGCCTTAACTAACAGTTAGTAAATGCTTTATAACTTGCATTACTAATCACAAGTTGCATCATTAGTAAGTGTTTATAAAATAGTTGTTAAGACATCTGCTAAGTATTAGTGTACATCATGTATTCGACTTGGCGTACATTAATTAAAGACATAAGTTAATATGTTGTTAGTTATTTACTCATGCTTTGTAAAGGTAATGTAAATGGTTTGTTCACCATTTGCTAATGCTTTCTATACCAGCTCATGTACCATTAACAGATTATAAACTACTGGTTTGCAACTATATTAACAAGCTGTCTATAAAGTATGGTAATGCAGTTATCAAACACCTTATGAATTGTATTATGAATCACATCCATAATGTTTAACAGTGTTTATTAATGATTAACATAGCATTTAATAATAAGCTTATTAACTATTTAATAATGTATTGTTAATGTTTCAAAATGTTTTATAAAGGGTTAACTACCTATTAGTTAACACTTTGTAAATGCCAAAAAGCGTTGACTTATTATAAAGTGTTACCAAAACATGTTTTATCATAGTAGCTCAAAATTGATCAGAAATTACTACTCTGCTTTGCTCTTTGCAATGTTTTTGTTCTTTCTCCTCCTTGTACCCTATACAGTACTGTACCCTGCATCTCACTACTCACAACTCACTCTTGTTCTTTGTTGATATGAACCTGCAACCAGTCAAAATCTATTGAGCAGTCAGTACTGTTATTGTAACAAATGGAAAGCACAATTTTCAGGGCCATACAATTTGTTCATTGTACAGTATACAGCCTACAATGCACTGTACTACAGTATACAATACTAAAAGGGACAAAAATCAAAGAAGTAAACATGTGATCAATGTGCTTCTTCTTGTCTTTGGGCTGGGTTAGGCCAGAGCACTTTGTCGACATCACAAGCAATATTTTCCCACCTTCAACAACCTGTTTTCTCTCTGAACTGGCTTATATTGGTTGTGTCACATCATTTGAAACAAGTGAAATCAATTTTGAGTGGTTGTGTTTAGTCAATGACATGTTTTCTCTATTTGTACTTGATTGTTGCCATTTGTGTTTACCAGTATGGATGACATGTGCATTAGAGTGCAGAATGTGTTTTAAAAATGAGAATGTGTTTAGAGTTTTGCTGAAAATTCTAAGTGAGATCTGCAAATTGTGTTTTACCATGTGAAATGGTTTAAGGTATTAACAACAGACAGGCACAATAAGCTACATGAGTTCAGGCAACTGAGAACTTTGTTCAGCCAATGGGTTTTAGTGTTTTAGCAATTGAGAAAAACTCTATAATGTCACCATGCCAGAGAGATAAACAACTATTGTTTCTGGGTGAAAACAAACACAAAAATAGTTCAAGTAATCGGTCATGTTAGAAATAACACCTTTCAGATTAGAGAGGAAGAAATTCCTAATTGGTCTGTTATGCCCAGCAGATGGGACACAGGGTATAAACTTCCTAGAAACTTGCCTGGGTTGAAAAGTGTGTGTATGTGAAAGTGTGTGTGTATCTTTAGAACAAATAGTTCTCATTCAAATGGGCTTGGGGTAGAGGGCATCTGATAGATACAACAATCTGAAACACACACACCCATAAACATAAACACAGATATAATTGTACTGGAACTATTCCCTTGTGGTTTTCTATCTGCATTCCTCTTCAAATTGTTTTAGGGAACTATTTACACATAGAATACGCAGCGAGACGCTTGGAATTGCATATACCAATGTTAACACTATTGTGTAGAAGGTAGTGTGTCTGTGTGTGTGTGTCTGTGTGTGTGTGTGTGTGAGAGTGAGTATGATGTTTGAACTCCTGTGCCCACCTCCCAGATCAAACTAAAAGTTCCCCTGGCTAGGCTTCAGATAGCTCTTTGAACAGATTGTGTGAGTCAGCTGAAAAAAGAGCCCATAAAAACACACATTGTACACACACACACACAAACACACGCACACCACAGACAAAGTTCCCTTCATACACACTGACAAACTGTCTTTAGGCAATGAGTCTTGTCTATGCAACCAATATAGCCGCAGTTTGTCCAATATTTTTTTTAGTGTTGATGTTGCTAGCAATAACAACAATAGTTGTTCGAAAAAGCTAATGCTAGTGGTAGTAACTTATTCAATGCCAAATGCTAATGTCAGTGGAATAGCTATTTCTGTTGGTCTACTGGTATAAATACAGTTTCCCACTCATTTTAGACGTTGAGATGGCTTCCACTTTCGCTACACCAATGCCTCTGATGGAATCCAAAGGTTTTCATCATTCCTGCTGGTCTTCAAGCTGGAAGGCTTGTAGGGTGATAAAAGACAGTATTAAAACAAATGAAGTTCCACTGTTCTCAATCCCCTGACTCAACCATTCTCTAATTATGCAGACGGACCGCCCCTGTATCCCAACCGTCCGAGATAGATTCTTATCATGAGGGTGGGGGCTGCAAGTAAAACTCCATCACCGAGACGTATCAGTAGCACTTTATCAACCCACAAACCTTACCTCCATTTTACTGATACTCAAACTAGCATTTGAGAAGCAACTGTAGCTTGGTTTTCCCTGCCCACTTGCACATCCTTTGTGCTGCCTGTTATTGTGCAGGGATTGGGGGATTTGGTGTTTTGTAAGCGGGACCCAAGGCGTAGAGTGGCGCAGCCGAGCCGGGCAAAGGGCCGGGTTGCAGCGGTGCGTTTGCTCCATTGCCCCCTGGGTAACCCGGTTTAGAGGCAGCATACGCTACCCTAAGCAGTCTCCACAGCCTTGGGTCAACGACAGAAAGCCAGGCTACGCATGACCAAACATTCTGTATGGGGCTGAAGGGAAGAGCATTACGTGGGGAATTGCCTTCTTTGAAAAACACAAACGCAAACACACACAGCAACAAATATATGTGCATGTGCGCAGACACTCAGTTTTTCCCAAATGTAGAAATCAACACATGCCAGCTGCCCACTGCTCAAAGTGGGGTACTCCAAACACTAATTGTTGGAGCCGTATCTCGGGTTTTGTGCACTACTATTACTATGAACTCGTGGAGATACATTTGATTGATGGCCTGATTTGATTTAATTCGTTATTGTGTACTACAAACAATATGACATGAATGTATAATGGAATTCTATGCTTAATGCTTAATACCTGGACTAACCTGATCGCGTAAATGTATTGGATCCTCCTCGCATGACTACTGCGCATCTGCGCAGGTGTTAAGAAGGGAGTGGAATTGTTTGGCAGGAACCCGGTTAGAGTGTGAAGAGCAACAGTTTCTTCAATCGCATGAGTATCGTTTTCTTGGATGTTTCATTTATATTTTGTTAGGAAAGTAAACCGGAGTTTGTGATCAATAAAACGCCTTTTTATTATTGCGACCGCATCTCCGTGAGTGCTTAAAGTACATGTGTATCGGGAGAGACCTCACCTCTAACCTCAAGGGGCTAAAAAGTAAAGATGTAAAGAGGATTAGCCCCCACAGTAATATTGCCATAGAAAAGCCTAATTGTGTCCGTGTGTTTGGGTAGAGGTTTAGATGAAAAGCCAATTTGAGTGGGCTGATATATTGAATGTGTATTGATGTACCTTGATAGAACTGAGGAAACTCTTAAAGAGCTCAGTCTATGAGGCTTCGCAAGTGAGCTTTCATTAGAGGCTGTCATTAGATTGTAACGGATAGGCATCTCACTTCAACCACTATGTGAAATTAAATTAAAAATATGCTGTAATAATCAAGATGCAACATTCATTTTCAAGGCGAGTAACCTGTGATGAAAGTCAAGGTGCCAGGCAAAAACAATTTCCGATTTATTTGGCCTGGTTCATTTTATTTATTTCCTTTCAATCATTGTATTTGAATGTGTTTAAGACTGCGTATACTAAAAGTTGCTCTAAAGGCCTACATGGTTTTCTTTCCTAAAATGTTTTTTTACCTATTGTTGCCGGATACAATATCCTCATCTGTGGCTACAGTACGATATCATACAGAAAACCTGACATAAGATGCAAATACTTTGAATCCCTGACATAGACACACCCTTCAAACATTTACACTGATGAATACGATGACAATCACTAAACGTATACCAGCTCAATGTAGGCCAACATGTTTTTTTTATATTTTTATATTTGTCATGTACTTGTCCCTATTTTTCATGACAAATACATGTACACAAACAAGCTATTGTCTATTAACATGATGTTTTGGGATAGTAAACCATCTGAAGCTGTGAAATGGAGCAGAATTTGGGTTTCCTTGAGCAGAGCCAGTTCAGTGTTAGAGCAGAGGCTACGGGACCGGTCCATACAACACTGCCTGTATATGCTTCCCTCAAAAGGCAGGGCTGCTTGCTCAAGTCTTGAGTAGACTGGCATGATCACCACAAACACACACACACACGCACACACACACGCAGTAAAACATGTTCACAGAGAATGTTGTGTTGGGAGTAAACTATGCATATGAAGTCACAGCAGTATGCTTTTTGAAATGGAAATTGTGTTTTTATTGGATTGAAAATAAGTAAGCACTGTATCAACTCTTTTATTGTGTAGATAGTTATCCTCAGGGTACAAAATTGTATTGTTCTTGTACTTGAACCTGTCATTTTGCTGATATAAAACTGTGAATTTTATTACTGAATAATAATAACTGTTGTAGCGCCATCATTATAACACCCACATGAAACTAACAATGGTTCTAATGATACACCTTGGGGCATATTCAAACACACTCACAAACACGCGCACACACACACACACACACACAAATGCCCACCCTACCAAAGAGCACTCTCTGCTGTACCGTGCTGTGTTCTTGCTGTTCCACCCCTCAATAACAGCAGGGTCTTCTCGGCAGGGACCGCTCTCCCACAGTCGACAACAGCAGGCGAGGCTGCGTGTGCAACACCTGGAGGTAGCGTAAACACATGCACGCCGCCATGCGAGCGGCCAGTCAACTCCCAGGCAAACAACAACACGTGTTTCATCCAGCACGGTTGACCAGGCTGATACCAGCATAAACACGAGAGTCACTGACAAGATAAGACCCACGGTACATTGAAAACCTTTGAACACCTCGTATGATAACTATCTCATATCCTGTCTGGGAGAGAGTGAGAACAAAAAGGCGAGGTCACCCACTCTGTAGAATAGGCACCTATCCTTTTGCGTACTCTTCACCCACCCACCCCTCCCTCCCTCCCCGCGCTCCAACTCCTAATGCTGACAAATGGGACGCATGTGCTACCTCACTAAACAAGGGGGAGACGCCAGCTATTAATCCATCTGTTATATCCCCCTGGTGCTGCCCTGCTCTCCACAGAGGTCACATCCTCTCTGGCTGTATTGGAATGCCCCCCCCCCATTCTTTCTCGCTCTCTCTCTCCCTCTCTCTCCCTCTCTCTCTCTCTCTCTCTCTCTCTCTCCCTCTCTCTCTCTCCATCTCTCTCCCTCTCTCTCTCTCTCTCTCTCTCTCTCTCTCTCTCTCTCTCTCTCTCTCTCTCTCTCTCTCTCTCTCTCTCTCTCTCTCTCTCCTCTCTCTCCCTCTCTCTCTCCCTCTCTCTCTCTCTCTCTCCCCCTCTCTCTCTCTCTTCGACACTCACTCGGTGGCACCCTCTGTCACCGCTCTCCACCTTCACGATCCCTTTTCTCGAAGTCTCCCTTGAAAAACAACATAGATTCACTTGCACCTTCTCACCCTCCCTCTCTCACGCTTCCAATCACTCTTATCACGCTCGACCCTCCAGTCAGCACCGTGGACAGCTCCACATTCAGACTTGAGGTAGAGACGCTGTATGACACCTACAGAATTTAATTACATTTCCATGATTGTGATGTATTATCTCAGATCCAGTCTCACAGCAATCAAATGGGACCGGGGAGTCTAGCTAGTGGTCAGTATTGACCTGTTGTGTGTGAACTGATTTATGGAAAAACAACTTGAGGTCACAAGGGTAATTGTCTCGGGTGATTGGACGATAAATACGGAGAGGGCCGAGCTCTCTGAGCTTATTGGACAATAGTGTCTGATGAGGGTTCCAGAGTGAGGGTTCCTGAGTTCTGTGTGTGTGTCTACTGTATGTGTGTCTGTCTGTCTGCTTGTGTGTTTACAGTCTGTGTGTCTATGATTGCATGCATGCGTGTGTGGGTGGGTGTATGAGATTCATACACCAGTACACATAGTGCTAAGAGAGGATGGAGGGAATTAGGGAGGGTTGAATGGAGGATGCTGAAAGGACAATGCAATCAATAGCAAAACAACCTCCTGGTCTTCTTACACACAGAGTTTAAGACCTGGTGCACAACCCCCATATCTCTGGACTTCTTTCCTATTTTCACCTCTAGTCTGTTCTGTGAAGGCCAGGGAGGGAAAGGCTTGTTGTTGAACTGGCCGACTTATTGTTATGCTGTCTTGAACATCCAGGCTTACACGTAGGTGTATACGCACACATGTAAAGTACACTCTGTGAACACTCAGGTACACACACGTACACACATTGGCAGCTCCAAGAAACCATGCACTTAAGCCCTGCTCATTCAGCTACGAGGCTTAAGACAAAGGACTCTCGGTAAAGTGACTTCTTTGCCCTTAACGGATCACGATTCCTCTGAAACAGAATATTTAAAGCCTGGCTTTTCCCACTCTCTTTCTGAGATTAGAAATGACCTTGTGACATATACACTAAGAGAATAAATACACGTTGGTTTGTATACTAGGATAGCTGTAGATTCTATTGGTATTCCCTTTGTGTGCATATATAGGATTCTGGAATGGGCTCGATGTCCATGGAATACAAAACAGCCCACACAAACATGTAGACACGCACACACACACATACCTATGTACACACATGCGCACTTCCTTAGACAGTATAATTGACATGCAACAAATCCCCATTTGCATCCAGCATGCATCCCAAAGCCCCAGTGGCCCTTTTCCACATTTTGTTAAACATCTCAAGGATGATCAGTGGAAAGAGGATGCACCTGATCTCAAATTTGAGTGTCATGGCAAAGGCTGAGAATACTTATGTACATGTGTTTTTTATAGATTTGCAAAAATCTCAAACAAACTTTTTTGACTTTGTCATTACGGGGTATTGTGTGTAGAATTATGAGGATTCTTAATTTATGTAATCCATTTTGGAATACGGCTATAACATAACAACGTGGAAAAATGTAAGCGCTGTGAATTCTTTCCGGATGCACTGTATACACCCAGGCACTCTCTGCTAATTGTGAGCTTTCCTGCTTCATGTGACTCGCTCCTATCAATTAGAAAACTTTATTTATGTGGCCATGGGCAACACTAGGATTACATTTGGGAAACATACATGTGAAGGGAGTCTGGAGAGTGTTGCTGCACGCAAGCCAAACTCGTAACTATGGATGGGAAACATTCAACTGGGAATTGGACTTCTCCTGAGAGTGGTTGTTTTTAACGGCACAATTTTTGTTATTCAGGTTTGAACATAACAAGAGAAGACTGAACAATCAAATCAGTGTTGCAAAATACTCAAACTAGATGCTGCTATTGTCATTTGAGTCCTGTTTTGCAGACATAAATTAAGCTTAGTCCTAAAGTAAGAGAACAACTCAATGAAGATCTCCATTGAAAACATTTGTAGTCTCAAACTAGGCTTAATAATCCTTGGCTGGAAAACTGGGCCTATATGTTTGCCTTCCAAATGTTTTAATTAGTATATTCATTTTTACAGTGCAGTTTTTTTTGCAGATGCTTGTATCCAAAGCCACATGTGGGGAGGGGACAGAGGGATTTGAACCTTTTTCAAGAACTCAAACCCCCTATGCTATTACCTCCCTATTTAAATACAAATCTTGTCAGCTACATAAGTTAATGCTGTTGGCAAGTGAGGGAAGGCGTGGAGTAAAGATTGTTGGAATCAGAGCTCTCTCCTCATTCACTTTGATTCTTCAAGGGCAGGAATTCAAAGTCCACCTGTGTAACAACAACTCAAATGTTTCCTAAAGTATAGCACTGCTAAGTACATTTTGGGGAGGTATTGAAGCATACATAAAGCAAACTATTCATTTGAGGTATTAAATGGACACCACTATGCAACTTCAACAAACAAACAACTGACAACTTAGACCTGTGCTTGCTAACTCTGCTAGCCCGACCTAAAATGGCCATACCCGCCCACCTTAATCCAACATTCTCGTTCCTCCTCCTCCAGCTCCTGCTACCAAGCCAAGCCCTTCCATTCCAGCTACCATGCAAGCACACCAAAGGGGCGTACCTGATTAATCTATTTGTATCCCAGAGAGCGTGGTGTCGTTGTGTCGAGGGGGAAGCTGAGGCTCATGGGTAACAAAGTGATGAAAGGCTTCTCAGGCTGCAGTGGGAGGTTTGGAGTGACACGTAAACAGGACAGGGGGTCATAAGTACGCCCTGGTCATAGAGTGAGTGGGTAGCAGTTATCTACTGCATTGCAGTGACCCAAGGTAGCCAGCTAGCATGTTGGCTAAAACTTCAGGGGAAGCTGCAGCCTAAGCTCAAAAGAAGTTTGTTTCAGCGAATTGATGTTCGGTTGACGAAACAAAGGTAATGAGAGCTGACAGACCATGTTGACAGCCATAGCTCAGTCTTATTAAAATACATCATGTCCCATTTTAAGAGGGTCATGACTGTGGTTATCTATGAAGAATGTCATCAGCGCTACAGGGATCAGGTGAATGGCTGCTTTAATATGGCTGTATGTGTCCCTGTGGTGCTCTCACATGATTATGCCCCCCCCTAACCCTGACTGATGAGCTGTTCCTCATCACATAGCAGGCATTCCTTCCTTATCTGTCACCCGTCGCCAAGGCGCCCCCATCATCAGCCACTGACAGGGCTGTGTAAGTGACGGGTGATTAGCATCGCCCTCCTTCATTGGCCCCGGCTCGGAGGAGTTGGGATGGGGGAGTGGGTCTTGTCTCGTTAGCGCCAAAGGGGCCGTGCAAATAAGATCTGACTGACGTGCCAAGACATTACTTACAGAGGCTGACACGAGAAGCTTAGCTTTATAAATACCACTCCTACAGGCTTTGGCATAGGGGCTTGTGTAGAATTGTAACATAAGATTTAAACGTAGAAGTCACCCTTTCAAAAATGGAAATTCCTCAAAAATGGTTCCATCATGTGAGCATGATGGTAACAACTCACCTATTCTTCTCATCAACGCTCCTCTCTTCTAGTAAACATTTCAATACTATTCATCTAAAATATTCATCTAAACGCATCTAAACAAACCCGATCCTAAAACTGTTGTCTACCTTAAAAACCCAATGCCATCATCCAGTCCAAGAGCATAAAAGGAACATGACCAAAACCCACTCAGAGCGAGGAACAACGGACATGGAAGAGATTCAGACCTCATGGCATTTCTCTATGGCGTAATTAACGAGCAAATGGACATTTCTGGGCCCTCCTCTCTCTCTATCAGCTTAAGCCTTTGTCCCTCTCCCAGTGTACCTCGGGCCTGATAAGTTGAAGTGAAGAGGGCGAGCTGCAGGGCTCAAAGCACTCTCTCTCTCTCCTAGCTCAGCTTGTCATTCCACTCAACCAAGTCCCCTTTTGTTTATCGTAAGTTCCGGTAATGGGATGGAGTAATTTCTCATTTGTAATAATATCAAAAAGCAATTACGGCACCATGAATAACAGCCAGAGAAAAATGGCGACCATCAATCATGGGAGGATAGGAAGCCCAGACTTTCCCGACTTCAGCTCCCTTCCACCCCATTTTTTAGTTCTTTGATGTTTGTGTTTTTAACTCAGTAGCACTAATTTGCTTGTTTTGGACAAGAAAAACTCAATTCAGATAAATGTATGCAAAAAAGCTGGAATTTGCTTATTTGTAGTTACTAATGCAGGGGTGGCCAACCCTGATCCTCGAAATCCGCTATCCTGCATGTTTTAGGTCAGGTGTCCCCAAACTTTTTTCTGCGAGGGCCAGATAATTTTCCTTTCTTTAATGTGGGGCCGGGTCGGTCTGTAACAGAAAATTACATGGGCCGGAGTAACTACCAGTATTATTGTGGAGATTTTATTTAATGTTAAATGTATTTATTATGCTAGATTAGTTTATTATTTTGTTATGCAGCCCAAGAACCCATACATATCCATACATATCAGGGGGTATATAGCCTATGACCTTTTTTCATCTTCATTGCTATTGAAATCAAAATATTTAGTTACATATACAAAAATAATAAGTGTGAAGTGAAAAATGTCTCTGGCTGTTTTAGATGTTTCCCTGCTCCAGCACACCTGTTTCAAATGAATGAGTTGTTATCAAGCTCTGTGGAAGCCGGGTAATGACCATCAGAGCTTGATAACAACTCATTCATTTGAATCAGTTGTGCTGGAGCAGGGAAACATCTAAGACATGCAGGACAGTGGCTCTCGAGGACCAGGGTTGGCCACCCTTGCACTAGTGCATTGCTCACTTGAATGAAATACTTTTGAGATCTTGCTAACTGGGTGGGTCTTGGAGCGTATCCTGTCAGATGGAAAGTTACCATGACTCCATCTCTTAGTGCAGCTCAACATGGCAGCAAACAGTTTATATGTTTAACATGCTTCATCCTCAACAACGCCCATCCTTGAGTCCTATGCGATGCACCTTGCAAATGTCAGCTTCATACAATACACAGTTCTCAAGATAATCAAGCCGCAGACAGACAGATATTCCTGCCTTTATATTTAGAAGATGTTTTTGGAGGTTCCATGCACATGTGGCACAACTGTCACATGTCCACCTTTTATCTCTCTCTGTGCAACTTTGTAATCAGGTTTTAGTAGTTATCTCTGCCGTGGTAAACTACCAGTCGCTTTTGGATTAATTCTGTCACTATTCCACCCTCATGTCACTCATCTTTAGGCCGAAAATAAACGTCAATGTGTAGGTGTTCTGCAGAGGGGGAATCTTGAATCTCCAAACTCTAGAACTAAAGCAAACATGACCTAAGGTGTCCAACAAGGAAGTAAGAGATAGATAAAAACAGGATATTGGTCTCTTTACTTGTTTAGTTCATGAGAAACTGGATAATTCTATGTGTCTTAGCTTCTGGCAGATAACGTACCATTCCATTATTGAACATAACATTCACATGATGCACTTCAGAGTTTTTATTCTATATAAAGTGTATACTGCACAGTACATATAATATTTATTGTTATTGATTCATTTCCACAAGGTTGTTATTCACCAAAAGCTATTGGCTTTCACAAGTGGTTTATCAGCACCACACGAATAGCACAAGATGACAGTGATGTCTGAAAGAGATAACTGGTCTAGGAAGAGAAAGAAGTCTTTGGCATGAATTTCCGTCTGTGGTAACGCATCATTTAAATAAGTGCAGGACACTTCTCTATATTTTCAGACTGTAAGGCAAAACCAAGGCTGACTCAAGGGTGAGGAGGCCATGGCTATTTTGGCAGTTCGGCTAAATGTTCTACTAAGATGTCATACATAAGCATTAATGACGGACCACACAAATCTACGTTTATCATTCCCTTTCACTGCTTTATCTGTAACTAGTGATGTTGCTGGCACTCCGATGGCTTGGTGTGTGTGTGTGTGCGTGTGTGTATGTGTGTGTGTTCATCACCTAGGGTCGGGTGTATTCTGTTTCACAGGATTGTAAATACTGTTAAGTAATGGATATGGACACCGAAGTTTCATATCAATTCACTGACAGTCGGGCAATAAGGGGATTCGTATGCCAACAGTCTTACAGGCTTTTCTTTCGCGTCCAATCCAAAGTGTTACATTGGCATTGGCATGGTAATTGGCATTTCAATTTGATTAACGTTGTTGTTATTTAAAGTTATTGCAATTACCATTTTATGAGTAACTATTGACGTTGATTTGGTTTGACTTCCATATTATTTTGTAAGGTGAGTATCTAAACATATCCAATTCTGGACCTGATTCTAATAAACAATCTTGCCTGATAATAGTACTGAAAGATACCTGAAGTTGCAATATCACCTACAACTTACTTTTGTTCAAAGAAACAACAAACAACACTAAATACTACTGTTATTCAAATTTGAATCCCTTTTTTTGTCACGTGCCAGGTGAGCAGCCTTGCTGTCTCGTATCCATGCCTAGCCCTCTGTCAGTCATTGACACAGTGTCAGCTCCAAGGCCATATTGACATTTGACTTCCCCTCCAGGTCACCTCTCCAGGAGCAGGAACAGAGATACCATTAACCTTTGTCGTGTGAAATCGTCAAGAGCGGAGCGCTAGGTCCCCCAGGGGATATCTGGGTCTATTATTAAGGTGTGTGTTAGTATGTATGTGTGTGTGTGTGTGTATGATGTGCATTTCACTGTGTGTGTGTGTGTGTGTGTGTGAGTGCATGTGTGTGTGTGTGTCTTACTGTGTATTTCTATCTGAGTTTACATCTTTAGTGTGGAGGTGACCCTCCCATGCTGTCTCTTTAGTATTCCTGCCAGGTAGGCAAGCAGGCAGGAAGACAGGAAGACAGGGAGGCAGGAAGGAAGGAACGAAGATAGGAATGAATGAAGGGAGGAAAGCAGACAGGCAGGCAAGCAGGCAGCCGGCACTAGCCTAGCCCTGGGCCATGGGGGGAACGCATTAGAGACACACTCAAAGGAGAGGTCATGGAATCTGCCATATGTCTGCGCTAAAACCTGATGCTATTAGTGTGCTTTGCAAGGGTGTAACCCCCCTCGACCTCTACCCCAGGCTCACAGGTCTAGAGAGGCCTAGAAGGGTCAGTATGTCCTAAAGTAGCAGCTTGTAATGCCATTCAGCATTGTGTTGGATGTAGCTTAAACATTGTTTATTGACATGACCTGTCTACAGTCCAAAACAATATATAGAGTACAGTATTTTACTGAAAATAAGCTGCATTTTCTGTAAGCCACATCCCACCAGAACTTTGTGATTGCAAATTGAAGTCTAGGCCACCCATGAATATAGGCCGACTGTTTATTTACCCAGGGCCACTTTCACCTCGGACAGCTTGGATAGCCATCTAACTAGACAACATTCACAATCAGGTTGAACACTCTAATTATATAATCTACAGACCATAGCATTACAGATATAAAAAAAAAACAGAACAAAAACAAAAATAGAACTCCGAACAATGCTTATCTAACTAAGCTAAAGCCCTTAACTTCGTAGCTTTTCAGCTTGCCGCGAGGCATTCTGGGTACCAAGAGCATTGTCACTACAATACCAAGCAATGCACGAGTATAGGCGATCTTACAACAGTGTGTAACACACTTCGGTTGTGGATAGTATGTCCAGAAGAAAACCAAGTCACTCATTTAGTGGCAAAATCCATTGTTGTGTACAGAAGGGTGTTTTGTCCCTCGGGGTTGCCGTAGGCATGATGCTGACGTAAGCATTACGTGAAGTTAGTGAGGGCTATTTGAATGGCGATGTCAAGAAGAGAAGTGGGACAATACAAGTTGTGAAAAGAGACCACCGTGTCTTATTGTCCACAAGACCATATAAAAGTATATCTAAAACGAACCTACAAAGAGCTTGGTTACACTACTAAAGAATATATTGTGCTTATTAAAGTTATGCATTGTGCTTATTAAAGTTCTGTCTTATGAACTTAGAAGTGTGCTCAGGCTTAAACATTGTGTCTCACACAGGGCGGGGAGAGTCAGGGGTGCGGGCGGAGAAAGAGGAACAATCCAGACGAGTTTCGACCACAGTGTGGGAAAAAGGCTGTATTTTGTGTCTCTATCTCTTCATTTTCAGAAACAACCTTGAAACCGGGTGGAGACGGCACCCGAGCAGGTGGGACGCGTAGGCAAGAACAACTCCCTGCTTCACAGGAGAACAAGCTCAACCCTCTTCTTGTGTTTTTTGTTTTACTGCACTGTATAATATATGCTGGGGCAGGGACAGATAGTGAGTTGGACTTCGTGAACCAGCCCAAAACTCTGTTGTGGGCCGGAAAACGTAGACAACCCCAGAGCTCTGTACTTGTTGATTTCCAACTGCTGCATTAAAGCTGATATTATCGGACCTCTGCGACTCCAGACCAGTCTTTCTAGAACACAGACTTGTGTCATTGAATACCATCATTGGGTGTGCTCAAGCCTTCGGCGAGAGCACAACCTTTGTTCTCTCACATATAAATTATTATTTTATTTTTTTTAATTTATTTTTGCCCCCCTAAAACTCAGTCAATATTTGGCCTACATAGACAACGTAGGTGTCAAAAGTTTCGTCTTGGTAGCGATTGAGTTGCTTGTATTGGAATTTACGTTCCGTTGCATGGTTTGGGCTTAAGTTAAGTTTTTGTGGTGAAAAGTGAAGCTAACGGTGGCTAATTTGCTAGCCACAGTCACTGACGTTACTAACGTCACTACGTCACTAACGTCACGAAAACACGCGTGACTACCTTTGGCAGAACATTAGTTTCGCATCTGTTAACTTGGGGGATAGCTAGGCTAACTATAGCTTTACTGCAAGGCAGCTGCAGAAACGCCACAAGCAAAGAGGCCAGGGTGATAACTATTTACTCATTTTACTTTGTGATATGACACACAATTGTGATGTGTAATGTACAGTATAAGCTGATATTATTAAGGAAGTACATCTACTTTCGGAAACAGTAGTCTACTATTTCACTGAAGTATTAGCATCATGACATTAGCCTGTGTTGCCCGGGCAACACATACTACAGTGGTCTATGATGTAGCGTTATCTGTTTTCAATCGTTAACATAAACATTCCTCACATATACATTTTTGTTGTAGGATTTATTATGACATTAGATTACAAGTAAACGATTTGTGAGTGAAATGATCATTACCTGTGGTTTCAATCCAGTGTATCACTGCAACGCTGTAGCCTACGCGAGACACTACAAAAACATCTACACAGCTGTAGGAAGTCAAACGGCGACAGAACATGTTCGGCACTCCCCTTACTTAAATCAAAAGTCTATCTAACTACTAACCTGAACTTCATTGCCACAGCCTAAACTTTGTCAATCTGTTCATGAAAATAATTTATTTCAGCCTAAACCGTACAACGGAACGTTAAATCCAATTCAACCAACGCAATCGCTACAGAGACGAACACAGCAGTAGTCTAGTACTGTACCGTAGTAGTACAATTTACCGGGGCAGCTTCTCCACACAGGGCTATATCGCATTTTGCGTTGTTACTGACAATGATCGCTACCAGTGAGCTTTTTATGAATGAGCGATTTTCCACTAAATAAATGTCAAGCTTATTTACGTTTTTGGGGGCATATTTTCAGTTAGCAGATGGTACTGTTTGAATCGCGATTCCATCTTCTACTGCCGGTAACGTCGTAGAATAATCTTCAAAGGGGGTTCTTTATTAATGAATGAATGCAATATGAGTAGGCTAAATGCCTGAAAATATCACGAGAAGGGAAAACTTAAAAGGACGTTTAAGTCATAGAGATTAGGTCAATTTTTACACCGGTCTGCCAAATTCATTCGTTTTGATTCAGCTATGAGGCTGCCTCTTGCAGGGGAAATGAGAAGACATCATATTTAATTCTACACTTCACTCGTATTTTCAGTTGTAAATGAGCAGCACAAAAAAAATGCTTTTAAATCTATGTAATCTTTATAAATAATAAGTATGCATTTTAATATAAAATATACAGATATATCAGTTGTAAAAATGTCATTCAAAAATGGACCCCTGTGCAACCGAAGCAAGCAAGCACACCCTACAATTTCCCCAGAAATTGTACCCTCTCTAGTTACATATTGGAATAGACACAAATAATTTAAATCCTTCACTACCGAAGTTGAATTAGCCAATGTCGTTAGCGATGCTAGCTGACGTTAGTTTGCTAGCTGTATATAACATTTCACTGGGTCTTGCAGCTGTTTGATTTACTGAAATTATTATGAAATGTTATGTTCTACTAGCCATTTGCCTACTTTAGCAAGTCACTGTATTTCCAAGCCCTGACAGTGTAACAGAGACGGCACAGTAAATTATTCCTCTTTCAAGTAATAAGCCCCTGTTCAAGTGTTGAGGATTAAATTAGCTGCACGGTATGTAGAGATCTTGGGTGGAAGTCACTTTTTAGTTCTAAAACCGGACTATAAACCGCTTCGAAATATAAGCTGTACAACCACAAGAAAACTGTAAAATCGGGGTACAGGCCGCAGCTTTATTTCCGAAAAATACAGTAAAGTCTACTAAGTTTGATGAGACTGCAGTCTCACTTGTGTCGGTTGATCTCTCTCTACATCTCCCTTTCTTTCATTTGTCTTCAGCAGGAAAATTCAGGAAGATTACTCTGCCTATAGATTCAACAAAGACCAGCTGGATGGCTGAGTCAGAGATTGTAATGTGTGTGTGTATATGTGTGTGCGTGCGTGTGTGTGTGTTTGTGCATACGTGTGTGTGAGAGAGAGACTAAAGCCTCAGATAACATATACCAAAGCCCAAAATTTCTCAAAGACTTAGTTATCAACTTTGCAGCCTTAAGCTGAGAAATACGAAGTTGTCATACTTTCCCCTTTGAAGAGACTGTGTCATCTGACAAGTTTGGTGTTACACAAATCTTAGAGGGCCTGACTATGACATCTTGACGTCAAAACTCCATGTTTTCTCTGAAAGCGTTTTAAGACTGGTAGCATGCAAGATAAGTAAGAAAAGTTCAAATAGATACATTCGAACGGGCCATATATGCCCAAGCATCTTTGCTATGTGCGACTGCACGTGTGATGGAGACAGAATAGAACGGCCAGAGTGACAGAGCAATTGAGAGTGGTCAGACTCTTACTTGCTCTTACTTGCCCTATGCCAAACTTTAATGAGTTGAGCTAGACAAACATTCATGGATTCATGGGCATGCGGCTGAAGTGCAACCTACAGCTGTGATATGGAAGATGTTATGGGTGTTTGTTACGAGGACATTTTGAGTGTGAGGCTATGTGTGGCAGGTGGCAGATGTGTGTGTGTGTGAGCGTGTTTGTTTGTGTGTGTGAGGATTTTCTACTCCTGCCACCAAGGCTGTACTGCAATTGATAGGTGCATTTGTAAATGCATAGTACAGCTGAATACCTTTCAGTACCATATTAGAAAACACACTCACACTCCTATTCCTTGTGGGGTTTTGTCACCCGTCGTTCGTCTGGGATATGGGCAATCAATAAGAGAAAATACATTTGAATTGTTCCCCTCCTTCCTCCCCACAACCCACCCACTTTTCCCTTCATTACTTCTTCATCTTCTCTCTTGTCCACATCTACCACCCTCTCCATTATCCCCTTCTTCTTTTATTGACATTATTCACAGCCTGGGCATGGACGCACACACACACACACACACTGGCCTCCCGTGACCCTACAATAACAAATAGCCTAATTTGGGCCCATTATTTATCATTGCTAACCCATTCTCCAGGTGTACCCGAGCCGCCAACTAATTGCCAGTTTGGATGGATGTCTTGCAGGCAAGAAAAAATCTAGTCACGCTTCAAGAACAATCATTTGTGTTGTTGAAAAATGGGGACAGTTTGTTGGAAGTACCTTGGGTATATCTTGGGTCATGAGGTAATCGTGGTCACAGGGGTGAATGTCATTAAAGCCAACCTCAAGTTTGGTCACACCCTGCAACAAGCCGTCGAGCCCGAGAATGAGCCAACCCATCTCCATGAGTTTAATTTGTGAAAAGATACATTTGCTTTAACGGATTATGCTAACATATGCTAAGCTAAAGTGCAACAGGTTTGTTATACTATGGTTTAGCATGTAGCCCGGAGGCTCATGAAACAACGGCACTGTTTTATGGTCCATGAAGAAAGCGATTGGACGTAATGCTAAGTGACATCTTTTTGGAAAGGTAATAGAGCAGCTGATGACAGGCAATCTGTGCAGCCCAGCTCTCCTCTCAAAGGGAAACAACTGAAGGCCGCTGTGAAAAGAAGAGATAGAGAGGGAGGAGAGAGAGGTGGGGGAGAGAGAGAAGGGGGCGTGTGGGAAAAGAGGCCTACCACAAAAGAGAGGGAGATGAGAGGATGGCAAAGGCTGCAGGGTTGAAAAGAGGAAAAGAACCAGATAGATGGCAAGGTGGAGGGAGGAAGAACAGACCTGGCTGGCTGTAGCAGACTGGGTCATCCATAACTGGGGGTATTGAGCATGTGACTCATTATATCAAGTGCCACTTGTTCTAACCCCATCTCCCTCGCTGTCTCTCTCTCTCTCTCTCTCTCTCTCTCTCTCTCTCTCTCTCTCTCTCTCTCTCTCTCTCTCTCTCTCTCTCTCTCTCTCTCACACACACACACACACACACACAGTCTACTTCATAAATGTATAAGACTGGGGCAGAGGCTGTGTTCAAAGCTTGAATGATTTCTGAGAGCTGGTAACACATGCTGCATCTCAAACTCTGCTCACCTCTGCTCTCCCTCCCTCTCTCCCCTCCTCTCCTATCCTATCCCCCCCATCAGCCTGTCAAGTCCCCCATCATTTTCTAGAGTAATGGAGATTTGAGGATGAGTGAAAAGACCCCCGCCCACACACACAAGCCATTGTATTCCCCATTCCCCTGCCCTTCTCTCTCAGTCTCTCTCTCTCTGTCCTCATTTATCTTCTCCTGCCCCCTCTCTTCTCCTCCCTACTCTCTCTCTCGCGTCTAACTCAATCTCGATCCCTGGTCCCCCCCCCTCCTTTCTTGGAAGGGCTTCCTGATAGGCTCTCCTCTTTCACTTGATGCACTCCTCCCTTGATCGCCTCACAGTGTCTCCTCGTCCTGCTCCCCTACGGCTCTCAACCTCCTCCCCTCCTCCTCCCGCTCTTTCCTCCTCCTCTCTCCCCCGAAACCAGATCTCCTGATGGCGCCCGGAGAGCCCGAGGGGATAGTCACATGTCTGTCCCCCTTACTGCTGGGGGGTGAGGAAATAACTAAGGGTTTATCGAGGGGGGGGGGGGGCAGAGAGGGAGGAAGAGTGTGAGAGAGACTTTCTTGCCCCGTCAGCGCTTTGTCACCAAGCTTCCCGTGTCTTTCCCAGAGTGCCAGACGGACTTGTTGAGTGGCGGACTTGTGCGAGCACGCGTGTGAGCACGTCTTCATTCTTGCACGTACAGCACAAGCTGCTTATTGGTCAGTGTGGCCAGTTGCCAGTTTAGATAAGATACCCAAACCGTACAGACAAGGACTTAGGAGAAGAAGAAAAAAAAGGGGGGGAGTCAGAAGAGGCTGAGGGATGGAGGCGGGGGAGCTAAGGGTTAAGGTAGAGGGAAGAAAGAGCAGGGGAGTTTACAGTACCTTTTAGGCTTTCATTCTGGGGACATGAAGGCTCTTATGTACCCTAGAGACCACAGGCACACACACACACAGACCCAGACAAACACACACACACACTCACATCACCACCTGCCAGTAGCCTAAAGCCTACATACATAGATAAACTGTATCCACACTATTACTCTCTCTCACACACACAAACACACATTCGCAAGCAATCTTGTGTGTATGAGGACACCCACCAATGCGACTTTTGCAAGAGTGCTGCCATTACTCATCTCTTTTGATCTCTCTCTCTCTTTCCTGTTCACTCACACACACACACACACACACACACACAGATACACAGACACACTCACACACAAGCTACAGAGATAGACTGGAAGGGATTGTAGAGGGTGAGCAAAGCTGTGTTTCCACTGCAGCAAGAGACTTTCCCCCGGAACTACAAACTTTCCTCCGGAACAATGCCATCTGGGGCCAAACTGGGGGGGCCCAGTTTCCCTAGTGTTTTCCCTTGTGTTTCCATAGTATGTTACCTACATCCCTGGTGTTTCCTTGTCATTCTCTTGGTGTGTGTGTGTGTGGTGTGTCTTGGCTCTCTCCTTCTCTCCCTCTCTTCCCTGGTTGCTGGCTCCCTACACACTTGTCTTGTCAGTAATTACCAAGCTGAAGTCGTTTGTAGTCACCCTCCCTGTGTATAAATGTTTGGTTTCCATGTCAGGCCCTGCCTGAATGTTAGTCCTGTTGGGTATTCCCATGTGTATAAGACTTTTTTCCGTGTGTTCCTGTCAAACTAGTTCGATGGAGTACAAGTTCTGGGCACTTGCAGTGGAAACGTGGCTCCAGTAACCCAGTAAATAAGGCAACTGGAGGGATGAAAAGTTGGTTGAGTTCAGGGGTTTACATTTGCATGTGTGTGGTACGTTTCTTTGTGGGTGTGCTTGTGTGTTTGTATATTAGTATATCATATCTATATCTAAATATATCATATTTAGAATCATAGTATATGCTATATAAAATATACCATTATGTTAATTTTAAAAATGTTTTATTATTATTATTAATTCATAATTGGGGCAGGACCTGAAAGAGAGGCTGGGAATCTGGAGACGGGACGATGTGAGATGGGACCGTGTGCTGCAGATAACATGTAAACTGACGGAATTTAGGGTTATTGCATTTGGGATGTTGCAGCTGTTCTAAATCAAAAAGAAGAGATAATCGTTCAAATGTGAGACTGTGTCACACAATAGAAAACCACAATCTAGTAGTAATTGTCCAAAGACAATTGTGTCTAATGCTAGTTAAGGCGGGCACCCAGCTGTTTAAGTTGCTCTCTAAATGGCAATTTGATTTAGGCTAAAGGGTTTGCTTATTGCTACATATTTATTTAATAGCCGTATTCTTACGTAGATGCTATCTAAATACAAACAAAGCTCCAGTGGTATTAAATGACCTTTGACCCTGTTTCATCTGGGCCATCAATGTGGACTGGGACTAGGTTCCTTAAGGCCAAAACAGGGTCCCTCCAAGGTGCATCTTGTCATAAAACTGTAAACGTTTGGAGCAGAACCCATGTCTACTTTATAGGAGACCCACAAAGATGCCTATGCAGTTGAGGCTAAGTGAAGCCAAACTAGACGAATTTGGGGGTCTGTAATGTGTGTCTATGGTCTCAGCCATGTTTAAAAGAAGAATAAATGAGTCGACAAGGCCCAAGGCCAACCCTGCAGTGATGTAAAATAGCTAATTTTATTTTAACAGGGTTCATGAAGGTATTTCCTGAAGCTTTCTGTTTCAATGAGGTGGCATGAGGATGGTTGCATTAGCATACTGGCTAACGTGAGTTTAAAGTTTGAACTGAAAATCGAATTTAGGTTTTGCATGCATGTACACTGACTACATAGACATGCCATCTGCGTTCATCGTTTTTAAGAAGGGTAGATAACGAGAGGGACATTTTAATTACGTAGATATGGAAGGGAGTCAGGTGGCTGAGCGGTTAGGGAATCTGGCTAGTAATCTGAAGGTTGCCAGTTTGATTCCCGGCCGTGCCAAAATTACGTTGTGTCCTTGGGCAAGGCACTTCACCCTACTTGCCTCGGGGGGAATGTCCCTGTACTTATTGTAAGTCGCTCTGGATAAGACCGTTTGCTAAATGACTAAATGTAAATGTAAGGAATAAAGGTTAAAAGGGGAAACAAAAGAAAATGGGAAAAAAGTGTAAAAGAGGAGGAAAACGTTTTAAGAAATAAAGCTAACTACTTGTAAAGAAAGGATATGTTAAATGAAAAAAATCACTGCCATAGAGATTTCACTTGGTGTCTCAGTAAATCCCACAATCGCATAATTTTTATTCTGCTTGTTTGACAGGAGGAGATGTCGGAGAGCTCCACTTATAATCCATTAAGTTAATTACTGTAGTAAAAGTTGAAGGGCAGCAAAACGCCAGGGGCCGATTTCTTAACACTGTGTATGCAAATAGTATGCACGTATGTCTATTTTACCTTCCATGGTTGCTGAAACGCCTATAATTAGTTTGGTTTCCAAATAAAAGTTGATTACACTGTACTGAACCAGTGGCGGATTTAGGAAAATCTGACACATTACAAAATTCTACCAAATAAGTAAGGGGGGCAGGGGGGTTCTGAAAGTACTTGTAGAACGTTTCCTCGCCCAGAGAGCCATTAAAGCTAAAGCGCGACTGAAAAAAAGGTATTTTGTGAAAAGAAATGTCTGAGGCAATTCAAAAAACTTGAAAAGGAATAATCACACAGAATGTGAAATGAATGTATACATCACCAAAATAAAGTCAGATGAGTGTGTAGCCTGTGCACCAGGCTAGGACTGGGTTCCTTTAGTCTCTCTCTTTCTCTCTCTCCTCTGTGCGCTCTTTTCCAGTGCCAATGACGTCACTAATTGGGAGTGGAGTGGGCGTCTAGTGGGCCACTTAATTACCGTAGAGGTAGGCGTATATAAATAGACACCTGGGGTCCTTACACCGGTAGGGTGTCACTCTGCTGCTGGCACTGGTGTGATGTAAGCCATGATCTGGGTGCTGTCTTAAAATACGAAGGTATGTCGAACCGTTTTTGTCCTCGACTATGAGTTTACTGTGGGTGAGCGTACTAAAATGTTTGTTTCAATAGTGTGTGTTTGGAGGTGCAGACGCTGACCAAACCGTGGTGTACCAGTGGTTGCGTGACTGTCCGTAGACAAGCACCCGCTGGTGGCTGCCAAACGCTACAAACGTAGCGCTCCTCGCAAATTGTGACGTAGGCGGCAGGTACGAGTTATGCTCTGCCCGCAGTTGTGTAGCTCATTTTCGCTTTGTTGCCCTGATGAATGTGCGTAGATATGGGCGCATTGGCGCTATGGCATATTTATTCTGTAATGGGTGCTGACTGAATCCAGATCACATTGTATTAACTATGAAATGTGACCGACCCGTCTTAATTGTCTATGTTTTTAGACTTGTTCAACTGCAGCCGGCATTGTTGGTTGCTGTTCTCTACACGCATGATTGTGGTGTTGCTCATAGCCTAACTAGTGTATTGATTTGCTTTATTTGTTTTACCTGTTGATCAACCAAACCAACACCTCTATACTAATAAAGACTGTATTTTTATACTTTTCTAAGAACCTGTGTCTGTACAGATTATTAGTTCAGAGTTCCCCTTGCTCTGGCATTAGCACAGACAAGTTTAGCGCAAGGGGTGGCGTAGTCTGCTGTACACTAGGGGGCGCTACATCTGTCTTGTATAGCAGGGGTTCTCAAACTTTTCAGCCCACTACCCCTAAAATAATGGTGCCAGTGACTCGCGACCCCCGCATCCACGGAGGTGGTTTACGTATACGTGGGAGTAAAAATAGGCCCTGGATCTGATCCAGACCGGCCCACCAGAACCGGCCCCCGTATACGCCACGTAATGCTAGTTCGGGAGTTTGATAGTAAATGCGAGCGCGCATAGCGCGTGAGCCAAATCTTTTGAGCTTTAGTGTAAAATAAACAGCAGTTTTTCAATTGGTAAAACCTTGTCTAGTGAAGGTGATGTATTTTTGACTCTTCAGCCCCACCCTTAAGTTTCTTAGCCTGGTTTTCCATCGTTATTCTTCTCCCGGTGCTCCCGATGGCCAGTCCGCTACTGAGGGGCTGTGCCGCGGTGGTGGATTTTCAAGTCATATTATTTCAAATTCAGGGGGTGCTGCAGCACCCTCATCACTCCTAGTTCCCACGACCATGGGTATTCCCTCTCCACTGAAATCCAAAACTCCGCCAGTGTCTTGGCTGAGAACGCTGTCTTTACATTTACATTTACATTTAGTCATTTAGCAGACGCTCTTATCCAGAGCGACATTCCCCCCAAAGCAAGTAGGGTGAAGTGCCTTGCCCAAGGACACAATGTCATTTTGGCACGGCGGGGAATCGAACTGGCAACCTTCAGATTACTAGCCCGACTCCCTCACCGCTCAGCCATCTGACTCCTTTAACATTCGGTTGCTTGACAGTTCAACTAACGCGTCCTCCTGGTTGGATGTCAGATGGTTTGCCGTACTTACAGTGAATGGAAAGTCAAAAGGCTGATGGATTTTTTATTTGCATGCATTAATTTAACTACTATTTTTAACTTGTTAGAATTTTGGCTAAAATATGCTATTTCTAATTGTTTTACAATGTTCCTTGATTTCTGGAAATCATCTCGCAACCCCCCCTCGCCTCGTCTTCAAAGGCAAGAAATTATGGCAGCAATAAATGTTAGATGCTGAGGTGCACACAGTTGATGACATGAAAGAAAAGAAAATGGTGCAACTTGAGACATTGGGCCAGTGTTACGGCCAATGGTGGCATTTCTCCCATGAAAAAGCTTTTCTTTGTTTCAACCAAGATGCAAAGACTGATTACATGTAGTAACTGCTCTTTCCAATATCCATATTATCCAAACATCCACTAACTGTAAAGAATAGCACACAAATAGAGCTGGTCTTGCTCTAATCTCTCACCTTCTGCCTTTCTGACGTATTTGGACCACACAGGGACTGGTACAGCCAATATCAGTATTTTCTTGAGTCATATTGACTGAGGTAATAGAGAATAGACGCAACTTGTGACATGCTTGTAGACATTTCCCAAATGTCAATTGTTAGAGTCATGTTAGGATGCTATATAGAAGACCATTTACTTGGTCTCCTATATAGACTAGTGTTCTGTATCATTTTCTTTGGTTTGAATATGTTTTGAAACCATTATGACCCCAGGACAACAAGAGGTTTAAAGCCAAGGATGACTTGATGGTCAATGCGCCTGTGTTGGTGCGTATGGGTCTGTAATGGAAGCGTGTGAAGCCATTAAACACTGAAGAGGTTGCGTCTGCATGTCACTTCAGAAATGTCATGGTGTGTAAAAAACGCTGCGAGTGCCCCAGTAACAGACACATGTCCCTCTCAACATTCTCAGCACTTAGCAAGAGCTCTGGCTGTGCACCCAAAAAAGTATTCCCCGCCCCCCCCACGGTCCACGAAAGGTCAGCTCCACCCAGCGTTTAGAATTCAAAAAACCTCCCATTGACTCTTGTGTAATCTCTCTTCTTCTCTGTTCTCCCCCTCCTTCACTTTCTCTCTCTGACTGACTTAATCGGTCTGTTGAACTACTTCTGTTTTCCTGACTCTGCTTCTCTCACTTTGTTCAATCATGCTTTCACTCCAACTTCCTTTATCTTCTCATCCCAACTTTCCATTTCGCGTTCAGTTGCTCCCCTACTTCCCCCCCCCCACTTCATAAAAAGGACTTAAAAACAACAAAGCCCTCTTGTGACCTCAACGTCTTCCACAATTCAGGAGCTGCTACGACTCTCAAAGGCGCAAAAGGTCAAGTTCTTGATTGGATTGAGGGAAAATAACACAGAATGTTGCAGTGTAAACACCTTTCTACCTTGTTGCATTCCCAGTATGCTCTTTCTTGCAAACACAAAGTATCCCCACGTCCCACCCCAGACACACACATATTGACCGAAGATATATATATATAAGAAATATATATATAAGATATTTTTTATCGTCCCCCCTCGACCTCAACCCCCCCACCCCACCCCCCCACTCTCCTCCTCCTTCTCCTCTTTCTCCTACTCTATTTTGGCACCGACGATAGGACTCCAGCTGAGCGGCCAGTGCTGTGAGGAACAGAGAGCTGCTCTATTTACAAGGCCCCCGCACGCATCAATAATACATCGACGACTACCACCCTGACGGCTGAGGTACGGGGAAACCAAACGGACCGCTTCACCTCCTGCAGGTCGAGATACGGCGGGGCCCAACTACACACCGGGGTTCATACCCATCAGAAAGGTTCCTGACACCGCTTGAAGCCAGCATGGATGGTTGTGTTTTGGGTGGGAGGGACTATTTCATCAGTACATCAACATATGGTGTCTGAGGATGTCGATCAACCGGTGTCCATTTTGGGGGAAAAGCACATAGGAAAGTTGTCATTGAGACACTGCCAGTGATAAGGACTCCTCTGGGAACTCTATACATAGAGATGATGATGAGAAATGATGTCGACTGGCATTGTCGATAGTGAGAAATTAATCATACACGTTGCCGATGGGGTTGACATTCCCCATGAATCCTGAGCTCAATGCACAACGCACAAGATGAAGCTGTCACTGGCATTAACCTAATATGTTCTCTCCTTAAGCTCAAGGACGGTAAGGCTGTAGGAAGATGCACACAGCCAGTGGATCTCTATACTGGCGCTCTCCATACAGCCGTGGGGGGCATGAATTTCGATAAAATATCTTCTATCATGCATCATCATGACATTCAGAAGTGATTGTCTCCTTATTTTTTATGCAGCATGAGAGAACCCTTTCCTGTTTAATGCAAATACAGCGTTTCATGCGGAGCATTAAAGAATCACATTTAGGGAATAGCAGCAAAACATTTTTTGTTATTTCTTCTCCTGCGCCTCTACCCTCTTGAGTAAATTGATTAACTGCAAATTAAGGTGTTTCTTTGAGAGAAGTGATGGAGACATGGGAAAAGACATCTCCACACTGAGAGAGTGGTGCAAAAACAAACAACTAATCTTCTTAAACACAACGCCACAAGAATAATAATATGCCCATTGTATTCATGTCTGCAATAAATGCACCATGGACCCATAAAGTACTGAAAAATCTGAAGTGGACTAACTACCTGTCAATGGGCACCATCAACATGAAGCATTCAACTGGCCAGGTCCATTAGGAATTGTGACGGTAAAGTCAACACCAAGAAATAATAGGGAGACAAAAGCATTTTTCTAGTGGTTTGACCTATCTATTTTTTTCTCTCTCTCTCTCTCTCTCTCTCTCTCTCTCTCTCTCTCTCTCTCTCTCTCTCTCTCTCTCTCTCTCTCTCTCTCTCTCTCTCTCTCTCTCTCTCTCTCTCTCTCTCTCTCTCTCTCTCTCTCATCCCAACTTTCCATTTGGCGTTCAGTTGCTCCCCTACTTCCCCCCACTTCGTAAAGAGGACTTAAAAGCAACAAAGCATTTTCTCTCTCTCTCTCTCTCTCTCTCTCTCTCTCTCTCTCTCTCTCTCTCTCTCTCTCTCTCTCTCTCTCTCTCTCTCTCTCTCTCTCTCTCTCTCTCTCTCTTCTCTCTCTCTCTCTCTCTCCTCTCTCTCTCTCTCTCTCTCTCTCTCACACACACACAAACACACACTCAAGAGCTTCTCTCTACGGCTTCCGGGTGTTTCCCCAGCATGAGCGTGAAGCCCTCCTACTGGCATCTCGCCACATATTACTATCTACCATCTTGAGAAATACGAATATCAAACTCACTAATAACTAAGCCGGCCCCAGAGCTGGGAGAACGCAGGCGTCTGCCCCCCCGCCCCTCCACATCGTCCTCTCTGAAGGGGCGAGGGATGTCGTCCCGTTTCTCTCCTGTCGTGGAGAGGGGTTGTTATCTCCCCTCTCTCTCTCTCTCTCTCTCTCTCTCCTCTCTCTCTCTCTCTCTCTCTCTCTCTCTCTCTCTCTCTCTTCTCATCCCAACTTTCCATTTGGCGTTCAGTTGCTCCCCTACTTCCCCCCACTTCGTAAAGAGGACTTAAAAGCAACAAAGCATTTTCTCTCTCTCTCTCTCTCTCTCTCTCTCTCTCTCTCTCTCTCTCTCTCTCTCTCTCTCTCTCTCTCTCTCTCTCAGCATTTTACTGTGTAAAATCAGAGACTTGGTGTGTCTGATTTCCCTGTTGTGTGACTGCAAGAGTGGGTCATGCAGATGCACACCATCTCCGATCAATACCAGGTCATTCATGTTAAAGTCGGGTAGAAAGATCAGTAAATTGCATTATAGGTGCCATGAATTGAGCGTCTACAATCCCACATAAACGAATGAGAAGCCGTGGGGTGGGAAATGTAGTGCATTGATCCATGTTTGATTGGATGATGACTGTGTGAGGCTGAGGAGTTATTGATCTGTGTGTTTCTCAGAACACTACATTCTTCTCATGACACCACATTGAGAAGGGTCACTGTTCGAACCAGATCGGAGTATCATAAGATACCAGTGAAGAAAAATAACTTATCATTTAGCTAGAAACCGATTTCTAATACATACAAGGTTGAGGAAGCGACTCCTTTACTAGATTATGCATTTGTATATGCATAGTTGAGAAACTTCCTGAACACCAAAGAAATGTTAACCAGAGGGTGTCATTTTTTTTCTCCATTTCTCTCACACACTCTCACTCCCCCTCTCCCTTGATATGTCTCTTTGACAAAATCAAAGGGATTTATTAAATGAACTGATCGTGTTGGAAACTCATCACGAATAACACAAATACAATTGCCAACACACAAATTTGCGCCCAAACACGCGCGCGCACACGCGCACATACCTCCTCCACCTCTCAACACAGCCTCGATCCACTCATTGAAATCATCAGGTCTTGATCAAATGAGCACCAGGGATTGTTCCCGGTGAAGGTGAGGCTTTAAGGCCAGCGCCATCATGGCTGTAAATAATAAGCCTTTACACGCGGCTGCTCGTGAAAAACCAAATATCAATAGGATTTGCCGTTGCGGGCTCCCCGGACAAAACGCAATAACCGCAAAACACCATAAAAAATCAATGCGTATCTTGGTGGGTAGAGAGAACGAGAACATGAGTGAGCGAGAAAGAGAGATCCATAAAAACGTCACGGAATGGATCTATGCAGTTAAATGTATATCAGAGCTTGGAAGGGATTTGAATGATTCATCCTGTCCATCCTGTCTGTGTGTATCTCCTCACTAGCCAGAATCATTCTGTAACTGTCTCAAAATGGTCACCCTTTGACATTCAACACAGATGGTAGCCTGTTCTGCAAGATCTGTTAAGAAATAACAAATCAACATACACATTATGTATCTCTCTAAAGAATGAAGACTGATGTGTGCACGTACTCACACTTAGTAAAAATGAGCAGCTTTAAAGTAAAAGGGTCCCTTCTTCTACATCAACAACTCTATTGGTGTTTGAGAGGGAAGGTGAGGTTGAGATCCATAGCTGGACAGTGACTGTGCGAAGCGCTGGAGCAGCACTGAGGGCCCATAAGGGACAATGAAGCTAAGTTCTCGGGAGGGGAGAGAAGAGACTGTGCTTCTCATCATATCGGCAGCTCAGCCCCTGGGAAAGAACTGTAATGATTGTCTTATATTTAGGTGTGTGAGTGTGTGTGCATGTGTGTTTGTGAGTGTAGAGGTATGTGTATGTATTGGTGTGAGAATGTGTGTGTGTATGTTTGCGAGTGTGTAGGTATGTGTATGTTTTGGTGTGTGAATGTTTGTGTGTATGTATGCGTGTGTGTTCATGCCCGTGAGTGTATGGGTGTGTGTATGTATTGATGAGAGAATGTGTGTGTGTGTGTGCTGGTGTGTGTATAGGTGTGAGAATGTGCGTGTGCCTTTTGGGATGTGTGTGTGTTTGTGCCAGGCCCGATGATCTATAATATGTCAGGTTTGGTTAGTGTCTGGCTTTTGACAGAAACCCTGGGGGAACAGTGACTTTCTGATTTGCGCTTGGTGTGTGGGTGTGTTTGTGTGTGTGTGTGATATTACAGGACACACTATTCTGAGAATAATATCTTACATCCCATAGTATTGTGGTCTAGGCATGTAAACACCCCTGCAGCATGAGCCATTATTTCAAGCTGTCAGTGTTTCTAATGACAAACTGTCCCTTCCTGCTCTCTCTCTCACACACACACTTTTGCACACACACTTTTGCACACACACTTTTGCACACACAGCAATGCATTGAAAACCACAGTGGTGAGAAATTCAAATGTCCGGTCAGTTTTCAAATGTTTTTATATTTGCGACCTGACACCAGCGACCAGTACCGATGGCTCTCTGTGGTCAGTCAAGTGTGAACGTGTGTGTGTGGCTCTGTGTTTGAGCAGCTTATGTTTACCGTCAAAAGAGAGAGCGTGCGCATGCATGCGCGTGTATGCGTTTGTGTGTGGGGGACTCTTTGCTCCTGCCACATATACGAGTGTGACGAAACATGTTGTTTGTTAGTTTGCAACCAAGACGAGACATGAATAACTTCCCATCCCTGTATGTTTGTACTGGACCCACTGTGTGCCCACTATACAGTATATCTCCCTTCACTGCAAGGCTGGAGGAGACAAAGGACTCCCCTGGCAACCCAGATCTACCACAAGGTGTTTCCCACCCTTCCCCTACACTCCCTGCATGGGGTCTGGCTGCAGCTGGCTGCATGGTCTGTCCGTGGGACAGATTGGCAGAGAGGATGAAGGAGAACGTGAAGGGTGTGGGTGTGATAGAGAGAGCGACGGAGAGATGGAGAGAGCACGTCTCGGCTGGTTAGCGGCCTTTCACGCGAATCCTGTTTTTGGTTTGTGCGTGCGTGCGCGCGCGCGCGTGTGTGTGTGCATATGTGTGTGTGTTGGCATATGTTTTCCACGTGAACTTCTGCAACCCTGCACGATGGGCTTGAGGTGTTTTACAACAGCACTGATCTGTGGAAAATGCAGGCTAGGCTGTCTACAGGTTAGCCAAGATGGGTATTGATTTGCTCACAGTCCACACAATCGCTGACAAGAGATGGAGCACGTAGGGAAGGGGAGAGAGAGAGGGAGTGTTGTGAGCAGTATTGACGCTGCGTGTGCACACTTGTGTGCATGCATTTGTGGCTGTCTATGCCTATGTGTGTGCGTGCTTGCGTGTGTTTCCCTGTGTACACGTTATTTCTAGAACAGGGCGAACAGATGGAGGGGGAGAGAGACAATCAAGCATCTCTACAGGTGACCAGAAAAAGCCAGCAAGAGTGCCGATGATGTCATAAAAGGCGGGCCCTAAGTGCGGGCCCAATTTTGTTCTCAAAGAGCACCCCTGACGTCGAGAACAGCGAAAAACCTCCTGTTCCTTCCATTGACATCAGCCCGCCATTACCTCTCTACGATCCCAACCACCTCCATCCACCGTTGGAGGGAGTGTGACCCCTCCCCCGTCTCTCTCACACTCTACAGGCACTGCTTTGCTGACACGAGGGGGGGAGTTGAAAGAGTAGAAAGGAAGAAAAATGCCAGCAAAAAAGGGTGCGCAAAACATGTCGTATTTGAGCAGACCTACATGGAATATGAGAGAATGGAGCCACTTTCTGCATTTTTGTACACACTTTGTGTGAACGCAAACCTCTGCTGGCTGAGTCTATGGTTTGTCTGGCAAAACTGCATTGCATTTCCACTTGAGCTTACTTCACAAGTCAGGAGTCGGGTGGCTGAGCGGTTAAGGAATCAGGCTAGTAATCTGAAGGTTGCCAGTTTGATTCCCGGTCGTGCCAAATGACGTTGTGTCCTCGGGCAAGGCACTTCACCCTACTTGCCTCGGGGGAATGTCCCTGTACTTACTGTAAGTCGCTCTGGATAAGAGCGTCTGCTAAATGGCTAAATGTAAAATGTAAATGTAAGTCAAAGAAAGAGAGGAATAGGGAAGTAAGACACTCGAGCATTCACAGTGCATGGGGCATTCTGAACCGCCTAACAAAATGTCTCAAAAGCTTTGACAATCAGAATGATTGTATAATATCGCAACATACCAAAACCATATCCACAGGTTGGGGAGCATTGTCCAAGGCAAACTGATTCAATGCAAATTCTTCTTGTCCAACCAAGATCATAGTCAGTCACACAATGAGTGATATTGAGCATTTGAGTGGATGGAATCGGTGAAAGAACTGACAAACTGTTGTGGATTTTCAAAAGCAAGCCAGACCCTTCTCACAGTCAGACAGTGTGAGCTGACATGTACCTGGCAGAAAGACACTGTACAATTAAAAAAGGCTATCCAATGCCTGCGTGTACGTTTATTTGGGATGTGTGTGTTCACGTTTATGAGTACATTTGTGTGAGAAAAAGGTGTCTTTATTGTCATTATTGTGGAGTGTGTGTGTGTGTGTATGTGTGTGTTTGTGTGTGTACTTGCTTGTGAACCCATTCCAGGCCAGTGTTGATGTTGATCAGACATTTGGCGCTGTGATTTACAAACCGTCAACAACACAATTTACTAATATAGCCCGGCGCTCCAAGAAGTAATTGCTTTCCTGCTGTTTTACTTTCCTGCCTTTCCTTTTTTCCCTCCTTCTCCCTCCCTGTTCTCCCTCCCACCCCCTTCTTCACTGTGTAGTATAACACCCCGTCTTTGATCAAACTTTGCAAGTGGAGAGAACGGTCTCGAAGCAATTACAGAAGCCATTAATTGCCCTTTAATACATGTTACAGTTAAGAAGCAATCAGTTTGGTAATTACTAAGGGACGGCTTGAAAATATCTTCTGCTCCTCCAGAAAAGCGGACAGAGTTGAGGTCTGCATCGTCCAATGGGATTGAGGAGTGGAGCACTCCAGCCCTCAGGACATGACAGATGCTAGGCTAACCTGCCAAAGCTAATAACATACACACACACACACACACACCTAGCAAATAGATGGAAACTGAGAAAGGGAGGCAATCGAGGAACTAATTGATATCTCAGTTGCAAAAAGTCATTTTGAGACTTGGTAAAAAAAGGAGGATGCTAAGTTAGATTGCTACGGGCTTTGGTTTGGAACGCAGGTGAAAAGGAAGTCCGAATAAAATGTACTCTAATGAGTTGAATACAATATCTTATTCGAAAACGAATCAAGTCTAACGACATAATCATTTGTTAACTTGTATAAATGATTTGTTGATCCAGTAGCAGACCAACAAGTACCTGTCCATAGGGTTTGTGTTACATTCTCAGACCACCATTTCAATGAAATACCAGAGAATGCCTCCATCAACCCTTGACCAATCCTTTCCTAGCTTTCAAACACCGTGACTCCAGACTCAATGGGCTTTCCTTCCACTCTTCCAAGGAAGTCAAAATTGGCTCTCAATGCCCAAACACTATTTCATCCACTCGCTCTCCATCTCTTCCTATTCCTGCCCGCCTGCCCCTCCTTTTCATGCCCACAGTTTCTGGTCCCCAAAGATAGTGACCTCTTCAGCTTTCTATTTTGCCTTTTTTTTATGGAAGGTTCCCTCAAATATTGCAATGCCTTGGTCGTGTTTACGGGCAAGCATAAACACAGGCACGCAATTATGTGAAGTTCACGCCATGTTTCTCGTCTAATGAGGTGCTCATTAATAGCTGGGGTCGTGCGCTACCTCTAAGGAAAGAAAGAGAAAGAGGGAGAGAGAGAGAGAGAGAGAGAGAGAGAGAGAGAGAGAGACAGACAGACAGAGACAGAGAGATCGAGCGAGCGAGTGAAAAGACTCAAGAGGCATTGTAGGAGGAGGGGAAAGATATAAACAACAACAAGCCTAGAAAACAAGAGAGAGAGAGAGAGAGAGAGAGAGACAGAGACAGAGAGGGAAATAGATCAAGAGAAATGTTCCATGGGAGAGCAGGCATGCACAGTCATGCTTGCTGAGTGTCCCTCACGACTTCTCCAGTGAAGCACGTTGATTTCCTTTATTGGATCGGCGGTTTGGGGGGAGGGGTTGTTTTTTAGGATTCGTGTCCATAGAGTGACATCCAGTCCCGTTTACTAATTCCTCCTGAGTAGACACACTCGTGTTTCAGCTGGGGCTAACGCCAAGACGCTGTCGGTCCGTGTTGCTTTGTGTTTAGGTCACACCGACCCCCATCTCAGCCCGTCTCGGTTCTTTGAAGCTGACTGGTGTTAGACAGTCATCCCCAAAATGAAGGAGTGAACCCTGCGGTCCCTATTCCCTCTCATGCTTCTCAACAGGCGACCAGGCTTATCTGAAGTGTTCTCTGGTTTGGATTGGACAGGACCACACACTGATGATGGCTTGCTGGGTCTCTGTATGAAGGCGCATGACAGGGCATGCATCTCGATGATCGCCTCTCATCAGGGTGGTGGAGGTGGAGCAGGGCTAGATGGAGAGAGGCTGTTGCTTCGTGTGAGTAATGGCTGTTAAATCCAATCTCTTTTTCCGAAGCCCGTGCCCCGTGCCTTGTTTGCCTGGCAGTGGTGGAGCCGGCAATCTCAATGCAGTGGGGTGAGGTTTGAAGCGAAAGGTGGTTAAAGTCGGGTTGGGGCCTTGTTTGGATATGACTTGTGTGTGTGTGTGAGGGGGAGTGTGAGAGATTTGTGAGAGAAAGAGGTGGAGAGAGGGTGAGAGAGATAGGGGAGAGAGACGCTTAGTATGCCTTACGACATGGAGCAGCAGCAACTGGCTTCATTAGAACAATGCAAGCAAACGCACGTGCAAAATGTATTCATGTGCTCTCTCTCTCTCTCTCTCTCTCTCTCTCTCTCTCTCTCTCTCTCTCTCTCTCTCTCTCTCATACCCACCCAACCACACACACAAACACACACACCACACACACATAGTGTTTGAGTACTTATTACATCTCGAAAGGATTTGGGACTTTGAATTATCAATTATCTGCATTTCTTTGTTTACAGAATGCCATTTGATGCAGGTGCAGTCAATTCATATAGGCATTAAAATGTCTCACGCCTTTTAGGCTAAAGGCTAGAGTTAGGATTACAGTTAGGGTCACTGCTAGGATTGTTGTGAATTCTCTTGAATTGTTTCAAACAACTGCAAAGAAAGTCAGATGCAAGTTACTACACAAGTAAGTGTTGTGTAGTTAAACACAATGTAATGCTGATAGGGAATGTGCATTCACATTGTAGACGGCAAACTTATGAGAATGTGCTTTGTCAATAAAAGGAAGCTGTTTTCAAGCAGATATGACAGACAAATAGCCAACCTCCAAAGAAACTAGAGTACAGTTGTTGTCATGCCAAGCGTATACGACACATAGCCTACTAGTTACAACCATGGAAAATACGGCAGCGTTTACAAATTTGCTCAAGCTTTTCTCTCCGTCACTTCGTCTCACATACAGACACATGCACACACACATACTCCTCGTAACATAAGCCACATGTGGTATGCATAGACACACAGGCACTCTCTGACTCAGTTACAGTGGAATACCAAGTGTTCCACTCAGAAGCAACGCAAAAACAAATAGGCCAGTCAATCACATGCCACTGCAGCTGAATAACAAACAAAAGCTCACAGGATTTGTGTGTGTGTGTGTGTGTGTGTGTGTGTAAGTGTACATGGTGGCAGAAAGGAACTGCACAGAGGAAATATATGTGGGAGAATTGGTGAGTGCCTACGAGCAACAGAAATAGAGAGGGAGAGAGAGAGTGACTGTCTTATTTGTTTGTTCACCTGTTCTTGCACACTCAAACACGTGTCACGATGTTTGCCCACAAAGTGATCACCGATTTCCTCCTGCATCCGACTCGCACCTGCACCAGCCACTCAGACAAAACCTCCCAAGGCACATACAACGGCCCCTCTACAAACCAAGGAACATCTCCAGTAGGACCAGGCTCTGAAACGACCTCTTGGAATGACTCTGTCTCAAACTCTCCACACAAAGAAAGTGTGCAGACGACAGGAACTCAAATGGAGATGAATTTCGACAGATGGGAACAAGATTTCTTGCGTCTCCAGAGCTGAGGTCTGTGGTGACCATTAACCTCGGCAAACACCTGCACCGCCATCCGACTGTCAATCGAGAACGCTTGTCTCATGAGTGAATATTTGAGAAGCGACATGTGTGGGGGTTTACAGTTTTGTGTGACTGTAACTAGTGAAAAACTGAGCATTTTACTTTCAAATTAAATGACCTTAATTAGTCATTTGGATAGGCGTGCTTTGAACATGGAACTTGCAATATCTGTTGCATCGTTAGAACTAAATATTTCAAAGGTAACCAAAGCTACGCAAACCATTTATTGATGTCTACAAACCTTTCATATGCACACAAGTCTCCAGTTATCTCTCAATTAAACAGGTACTTATCTCTACTATGGAGAGCATCGGGTCCTATAAGTGACTGTGTCGCTGGCCACACATAACAGAGGAGAGTTTGCGTGACAAAGGACATGAACAATCTGTACCCCGAGCATTAGCAGCACAAGCCTGAAGGCTGGATCCTAGACAACAGCCTTTCAAGGAGATAACCCACAGCCATCTGCTCTAGAGACAGGCGTCTTACACTCTATGATACCCCTGTGTTCCCCCCGCCAGACAGTGAAGATGTAGGAAGCCTAAAAGAGACGTACCTCGGGATGGATTCTGACACGTGCGTTCAAGCTATTCAAGGATTCAACCGGAATGTCTCGTTGTGTGTCAGTTAAGATGATGATGATTGAATTAATGGGGACATTTTAACACTTTTTGTTTTTGTTCTAAAAGGGTTACACCTGTCATCCTTGTAATCAAATGTTTACTCCTCGACAGGTCAGCAAACGCTTTGTCGCCTTGATTTGTAAACCTCGAACTACGGTCTCGGTTAACAAACGTTTTAACAAATCTCGGTTTACAAAGGCGTTTGCAGACCTGTCGAGGAGTAAACATTTGCTGTTTATTTGTATTCATACATTGCAGGGGCGTCGTTAGACCCTTTTTACTGGGGCATGTGCCCCAGTATAAATCTGCTGTGCCCCAGTAAAATCTAAAGTTTGAGTTTTAACAATTTACTTTATTAGTCAGTGCATTCGTTTATATTGATAATCCCAGAAAAAATAAACGCAGTATCCCTATCAACGCTTGTAAAATCAAAGCAGTTAAAAAAAAAAGGGATATGAATAGGGGCCTGTGCCCCAATAGAGTTGTATGTCTAACAACGCCTCTGATACATTGACAGTCACTGTAGGAGGGTTTCCTTAACAGGGAAACATTAGATAAGTGCAATTTGAAGACAATTCATTAAGAAGCCTTTCCAGTCCTGGCAAAGCATTATAAACAATAAGTTATTTTGTGCATCCGTCATTACAAAACTGTGTGTGGACTATGTGACTGCCACTCTGTCTGTCTGTCTGTCTGTGTGTGTGTGTGTGTGTGTGTGTGCGTGTGTGTGCACTTAAATGTGTGTCTTGCTCACCCTTTCATGAGCCTCATCTCCACTGCAGCCATCTGGCTGTGGTGATAGAGCAACTCAGATGGGCCACACAAACACACGCTATCACCGCTAAAGGCCCTCTCTGCTCTCCTCACAACTGTGGAAGAGGAGGCCTGCAGGGCCACAAAGAGCCCTGCGAGTAGCCCAGAGAGAATAATTATGGCAATTTAAGATTCCAGGAGCTGTACTTCTTTTCTTACATAAAAAAAATTTGAGTCTTTTTTCTTCTTAAAGAGAAAATTAAATTGATTTTCATATCTCTGTCGTGGGGTTAAGTGTGTGTGTGTGTGCATATGCGTGTCTGTGTGTGAACACTGGACTAAGGCCGTGGGCACAATTAAGAATGAAATAACAAGTACCTGCTCCTTTGTGACTTGTGTCGTGTACTTCAATCCTACCGTTTGATTAAACAAATTCATACTTTCTGATTAGACAGATGGTGTGGGCGCAGACCAATGCCACCTGTCCCTCAAGCAGAGGACACCAGTGTCCTGGTATACACACCTCAAACAATCCACATCAGGAAACAACACACACACCGCCAAAATCCTGAATACAATTGGAGAGGATATGAACCGTTGATACAACCTGTGGTAAGCTGTTTCAGGAAACACAGTACAGTAAGAGATGAATCTGCAAACATTCCAAACATTGTGAAAGAGTTGTGCTCACACATACCACAGGTAGAAACCTTGTCATCAGAGAAACGTTGATGCAAAGCTGTTACGGCTCGGACATATGTTATGACAGTAGAGCCAATACAGGGAGGCGAAGAGTGCACACAAATACATACGGTACGTACTCCTACCTTTGTCGATGGATCGCTTGACGAAAACGGGATTTGAAAGTGACGCTTTCAGCAAAGTATTGCATATAATGCATTGAAAGCTGAGAAAGTCTGCAAGGATACGTCTTCAATAAGCTCTCTTTTGAACAAGTTGAAAAGTGAAAAGGACTGAGACGTTCAAGGTAGACTGATGTCATTCTTTGTAAGAAAATATCAATCTTCAGCTGTATTTATTGTTCAGGGGAAAAAACACTGAAAAACTACAATCAACAACAAACAACACAGCACTGTATGCAAATTACACTTCCAGCTTATGGTAGGGGGACACCTTGCCAGCAGCCAGATAGACCTCCGGATACTTAATAAACATTATGTTTACAAACAACAAAGGTTGGGGTGTATTGGTTAATTTCATCTAAGCAATTTATTCTAGTGTACATTTGACAAATTGGCCACAGTGCTCAATTTTCTTTTCCGTACATTTCACCCCAGTGAAAGCCATGAGGATGTTGGTCTCTCATTGACAGATTGATTGACAGCAGTGTTCCATATGTTTCTTACTTACTACAACTAGTGTTATTGGAGCTAAATTACTTTGTTCTCCACTGGGATGTCCACTGTAGCTCTGGACGGCAGATCTCGAGTAAATATTGTGATTGACAGTTACAGATTTTCCTTAAAATACAAATGAAGCAAATCATTTTTCAATTCGATTTACGTAACATTTTTAATGCCTCATTGCTTAAATGTTTTGGGTGTGAGTCAGAAAGTGGCTCCTAATGTAAGATGGGATAGATTTGTGGCTGGCTGCTGCAAAGATTTCCCTCTTTCTTTCTGTCTGCACACACACAAACACACACTCAAGAGCTTCTCTCTACGGCTTCCGGGTGTTTCCCCAGCATGAGCGTGAAGCCCTCCTACTGGCATCTCGCCACATATTACTATCTACCATCTTGAGAAATACGAATATCAAACTCACTAATAACTAAGCCGGCCCCAGAGCTGGGAGAACGCAGGCGTCTGCCCCCCCGCCCCTCCACATCGTCCTCTCTGAAGGGGCGAGGGATGTCGTCCCGTTTCTCTCCTGTCGTGGAGAGGGGTTGTTATCTCCCCTCTCTCTCTCTCTCTCTCTCTCTCTCTCTTTCTCTCTCTCTCTCTCTCTCTCTCTCTCTCTCTCTCTCTCTCTCTCTCTCTCTCTCTCTCTCTCTCTCTCTCTCTCTCTCTCTCTCTCTCTCTCTCTCTCTCTCTCTCTCTCTCTCTCTCTCTCTCTCTCTCTCTCTCTCTCTCTCTCTATCTCTAACTCTCTCTATCTCTATCTCTCTCTCCATTCCAACCTTCCGGAAGCGCACAGTGCGCTGTGCCGTCCTTTTAATCAGCGACGCACTGTCAAGGCCAATCACAAATCGTTCATACTAGCACTATTAACAACAGCGAGAACTGAAGCAACAACAAAAACTACGCGCGACAGTTCTGCTCCTCGTTCAAAACTTGGCGGATCTGTTGCGGAACCTGTACGAGACGGTGTTGAAAGTCTTCACTTCACTTCCAAAATCAGCTGTGAAGTGCTAAATAAGTGTACAGTAAGTATGTCCCTTTGCCCCAATTCAATCTTAAAGCTAACCTGTGGGGGATATGGCTTATTGCTAACACCTCATAAGCCTCCAGTAAACAATAATAAACCCTTTGCAAGCACATCCGTATGACACCATCAACCTGAATATGACTAGATCGTCCTCTCACCTGGTGTCTGACAGGCAAAACAGTATATGTAACGGATCTAACTTTTTCATGTCACACACGCCTGTACCAGGAAAACCTAGTACGACACAATTTAGAATTGGCATGCCGATTGATATCCTAAGACCAAAACCGTGAACCTCTTCTCATTTCTTGACTTCAGCCTACTGCATCAATGAGTTGGGCCACCCACATTGTAGCAGTCAGACCCTGGGGGCCTCAAGACGGCCTGAAAACACTGACCAATGCTGACTTCTCAACCATCCACTAGCTGGGAGAATAGAGAGGCTCTCAAACTCAATAGGATTTTTCTGTGAATGTTGTCAATGTTGTCAATTTAAAAAAAAAAATTCACAGTGGTAAATGACCTAGTAACCTATCATATCTCAGAAGTCGTTCCCAAGCTACCGCTCTTAAAATGAGCAGAAGAAAAGCAAACGCGGCAAATAGGTGGTAGAGGTCTCCAGAGCACAACCACAATGTAACCGTAAGCACGTCCTAACCTGATGACGATATAACAACCGTCCCCAAACAAAAACAAAAAAAACCCAGATAAGCTAACTATATCCAGCAGCTATCTCACCTACCACCCATCCACAGCCATTCACAACCAAGACAAAATTGTGTTTTCTACTTACGGTCGCTACAGAAAGAGCCTCCATAGGACGTCATGGTGCAGTCACAGGTGAAGCCCTCCCACTGCTGGAGACACACGCCCTGATTGGAGCACGACTCCTCCGTACAGGTGGTGCTGGGTCCTGCAGGGACAGAGGTAAACAAGTTTGGTGGCAGTCAAGGAACTAACCCCAGAAGCAAATTCATCGTAGAATAGTTTACATGCTAATTAGCCTACTGAGTCATGGAGATAGAGTACCGTATATATTTTGGGAGAGTCTGCTAATTGCTGTAAACCTAGAAAAGAAGTCCTTGCTTGGCTGAGAACTAGGTCCCAGATGGAAGTTCCTGTGGATTGATTCTGTTAGGACTGGAGTAAAATCTGCTGTTGGCTGTTTACAATTTTGTGCAATCTCATGAAAACTTGTTTGATTTTTTATGATCAGTGTGTAACTCTCAGAGAAGCACAATACTGAATACATCTTCCCCAGGGCACAGTTATGACTTAGCAGGCTTTCCCCTTGTGAGATAATAAACCATTTTGGACTAGGTCAACCTATAGTAGGTAGAATTTATTTCACATATTTGCAACACAGAGGGGACATACTCTGGGTACATATAAGCCCAGTGTGATTGAACAATTTACTGTCAGTGATTGCTTCCTTGACATCCATTGGCTTTTATTTTACATTGATATGGAGAATTATATTCATAATGGTGGTTCTTTCAGCTGAAAATGATTTGATCAAGGCTTGTTATAAAACAAATTAAGATTGAATGTGGCATAATTCAAGGTTAACAACTTGTGTGATCGTCAGTCAGGAGATACGCATCTGTCAATTAAAGTTGCAATTGTGAGAAACTTGGATATTAAACAGTTAAATCTGTCTTTTTGCTTTTCTTTCCAAACCTAGACATGGATGGCTGAAGACATTAAATTGTCAATTAAAAAAATCCACCATTGTCATTTCTCAAAGGAATTCCTCATACTTATTCTAACTGCTTCATAGTGCAGGGCTGTCTTGAAAACGTATGTTTCATTCGATTGCATATATCAGCATCGAGTCATTGGGAACATATTGGGCACAGGAAATAAAAAAAGTGTGTTCATGTAGATGTGTTAATATGAAACTGTACGTTTGGGCTACTACAACCAGTGAGAGACCCTAGCTTGATGAAAGACAGAAGCACACCCAAAAAGGGATGAACAAATTATTCTCATTATAAACTCAATTAAACAAAATACAAATGCAACAACTTGTTTGACGCCAAACTAATTTGCTTCAGCAGACAAACAAACATTTGGGCTTAAAAAAAAAGCCCAATTAAAATTCTCAAATTGTGACAGATTCATAAATGCTTCCCAAGAGATAGTTTTCCCCAATTTCCAAAATGGCCATCCAAGTTAGATGTCTATATTTTATCAGTTCATGTTTTAATTGCCCACAGAGCTTATTACTATATCAATCACTAGTTAATAAAGGATCCCCAGAGCTACTAATTAAACATATTGCCTCTGTTAGTACTGAAGTCAATCACAATTTATTCGCCATGTTGCACTTCTTGCTGTTATCGATCAACCACAGCACAATCAGAACCTGAATGAAGCCTTCAGCTTTGGTTGGAGAGGTATTTTGGTGACTTTTAGGGGAGTGGATATAAATAAATCTAAAGCTAATGTAGAACAATTTGAAGGGACAATAAGTGCTAGTCATTAATGTTAACAGTACTCAATACGTAACCCTTTCACATTGACACCTGTTTTTGAAACTAACAGCTGGGGGTAGAGTGAGACATCTGGACTACATAACATCTGAACTACTGAATTCACTCTCTCTGTTCTTCCCTTTTCATCATCCACTATCTTTCCCTCCCGTATTGCCAGCGTGAGTCAGCAGAGTTGGCTGAAAGTGTATGGACTGTGAGTCTTTCAGCCGCTGGAAGCTATCAGTGCTTCAGAGATGAGCTGAGTCAGGGACTTTCTGGTCCATCAAAATCTGAGCTCAGGTTCCGACCCTGGTCGGGCGTCTGGGGGAACCCCAGCAGTAATGACCTTTGGCCTGCTGTCCACTCTGACCACGTCCTGGAGGGTATAGCCAGAGCTATAGATAGAGTGTGGAGATGCCCACTAGTGTTGGAGAAGGGTGTTCTGTGAGCTAAAATTAAATTTAATATATAATGGGTGCTTTTTAACTTAATAACAAATAAAATGTATTACGTACAATATTAATTGTAATGTTGACAAAATGTCATAACTTTTGAAGTCCAGCCTCAGCTTAACATTTTATGTATTCCATGGTACACACTACTACAGAAAAGAAAACAAGTATGGAGAACTTAAATCATAAAAGTTATGGGAACTATGGGAATTTTCACCCACTATGTCTTAATATGGACAATTACAAACACTCAGTGCTACATATCTAATCATTAGTTCTCATTATTATAAATTGGAAATCCCCTGGGTTTCAATCTGATAGTTTAATGCAGTTCTAATCTGTTTTCAAAGTGATATAATTGTGGCATATGACTTGAGGCAGGTAATAAGCTGGCAGAGGTGGCGGCAGTAGCATCACTCGTTGGAACTGGAGCTGAGCTGCCGAACCAGTGTAGACCTCTGGGAAATCAATGCCGTGCTCTCAGACGCTACCCGCCACCCAAGCGGCAAGCTCTGTACCCACAGCCTGCAGGTGTCATAAACACAATTAACGACCCGCCACAGACGCCAACCGATGACGTCACAGTCCAGCAACCTCACCTGCCAGCTTGGAAGCAGTCCAAAGGAATTCTGGGGGCTTTGCAAGATTGATGAATATTACGGGAGCAGTGCTGAAACTGGGTTGGGCCACTGACAATGGCATTAGGGCAGGGAAGAGAGAAAAATATACCTTCTCCCTGTGCGAGCTTTATGGTGCAATAGAATGGATCTACGGTGAAGACATGGCAAGATTGTAAAACGTGCCTCTGGCAGTGAGGCTACGGATGGTTGTATTATCTATCAGAGAATAACAGCCCAGGGAAGGCTCGTGAAACATGAACTTCAGAAACATGTAAGATAATCTATGTAAGTTGTGTTCTAAATAAGACAGTGGTAGTAGGATTGGATACGAATAACACTTGGATTGAATGAGATTTCTAGAGGTGTTGTTGTTGTATGATTTTGAATTGTGATCAATTACAAACTAACATTGACTTAATCCAGTACAATGTGAAGTAAAAACACGTGGCATGGTGTTTTGCACTACCTCCTCACTGCAAGAAGGTCCTGATTCAATTCCTGACACTGTTGGGTGCACTGTTGGCATGTTATCCCCAAACCTGTGGGTGCTTTTCTGGGTGGAGTTCCCATCCTCTCTCCCTGCATAGAACATATTGCTCTCTTGTCCTGTACCTGAGCCAATACATGGGCATGAGAACTTACAGTTGGTACACAGTCGCCAGTGATTTGGCGGCCCACTGCTCCTGGCTACCATTGGAGGAAAGATGGCATGGTAGACACTCCTGTGTGTGTGTGTGTGTGTGTGTGTGTGCGCTCCGGTGTCACCAGTCCCTGCATGTGTGTGTGTGTCACACTGTGAGACAAAGAATAGTTTTTCTTCTTCTAAAACATTACTAAAATAGCAAGGGTCATTTGAGTTTTATTTTCCAAAGGCAACCATTGACGTTAGTCTGGGGTATGTACTGGTACGTTTTATCTGGCTTGCCCGATTAATAATACGAAATACAACTTTATTGAGACACTCACCATCGCAGCCTCGTTCCACCTGACCCACCCTGTGGAGAGCGTCTGCGATCAGGTCGGGCAGTCTCCCGTTGAGGTCCACGGATGCCAGGCAGCCCTGGTAGCCGTCCTTAGACGCTATCAGTTTGGGCAAGCCGCCGTACATGTTCTTTGTCACGCCACCGATGTATAGCTCCCCTACAAAGCAAATGATAGACCAACTTTATTGCAGTTGAGGCTGACATGTTTTTCGACCATGTTGACTGATTTATTGCTAATGGAAATATGAACACACTGGTTTTTATATTAGGACAAAGACAAAGCACCAGGGAAGAAAATATCAGGGTTAGGTCTAGTGTTAAAAACAAGTAATTACAACAAAAAAAAGAACAACAAAAAGGCATCACAAAAAGGTTTGCACAAGACGGAAAACATGGATGCAGTCGCATTCATGTCCGCCAGACCAAAACCAACATCTTGTATTTGTGGTGCAAATTCACACACCTTCTCAGAACAACTCTTTGAAATCCAACACCTTTGTACAGTGAAGAATGTAATAAATATATTGGTACTTTTTTTCTTTTCAATTGGACCCTTCCAAGTTTTCAAAAGTTGAGGCAAAACAGAACATTTAAAAAAATAGAGAGAAGGAATAAAAAAGAGCTGACAACACAAAGAAAACAAGGGATTGAGAAATAATTGAATTCATATCAGTTGTAATTAATTAAGCTTTTGCAGCGCTTTGGGGATCGGAGCTGTGGTAAGGCAGCTAGGTCTGACCGAGGGTAAGTCAATAGAGCTGAGAGCATGAAGAAACCGAGGATCACCAGACAATAAAGAACACATGTCGAGAAAAGATAAAACTATTTTGGAATGAAAACAACAAATATAAGGATTTTCTATTCTCTTTTACTCCCATTTCTTTCTCTCTCTCTCTCTCTCTCTCTCTCTCTCTCTCTCTCTCTCTCTCTCTCTCTTCTCTCTCTCTCTCTCTCTCTCTCTCTCTCTCTCTCTCTCTCTCTCTCTCTCTCTCTCTCTCTCTCTCTCTCTCTCTCTCTCTCCAGCTTATCTCATTAAGAACTAGAGCTATCCTGTTACAAAACTAAAGCGTTTGACGCATTGGCACTTCAGATTGGAGGAGACAAGGACTGTCACATTAGGAACAGCTGTTGAATCAGGTGGAATGTCGTCAACAACACTAACCGTGATGTGGCAGAACAGCAACGTGACATTTTGAGACAGACATTTTGTAAGTTACAGGATACTCCAGAGACTCCAGTCTCCCCCCCTCCCGCCCCCAGACAGAGCTCATCATTATGGAATAAAATGGTGTACATCTTGCATGAAATGATTTATGAATGCCAGTTAAGTTGACTCGATAAATAAATACATTTGCAAAATATCACCTACACAAGGCCTTCAAACTGACTCGATAGATCAAAAAAAATGTTTCTAATGTTTTTGCGCATCTTTTCAAGTATGAATGCTTCAGTACAGTGTAATTGTGGCGAATGAGGTGGAAACGCCCAATTTTTTAAGGGCTGTGCATTATGCTCTTTAAACAGTATTAATATTATATTTTGTACACATTTATTTAACCAACAGCCACGATTCAATTGTATTATTCCTGTTCTAGCTTTGTTTCATAACAACTTTGCTGTATAACTTTGTCATCCTCAGCTAAAATAAAAATTGAATCGCCATAAACAGTAGTCAAATGGTATAAATGATACACATACCAATTAGCATTTCCATGAACTATAATTCCATATAACTTGGAATTAGACACATTAAGCCTGAATGTATTAAGTCCACTGGGTGTGGACAAATATGGGGGAGTGAATTGAATAAGTTTAGTAACTGATGGTTTACTATATTATTTCTGAAACTAATGTGTGCTTGACACTTCATATTTCACAGTCAAGGCTATGAGGCATTGTAATCAATACCATGAATTCATTAGGTGCCTAACTGAGTGATGCCCTGAAATTGTAGAGAATAAGAATCCCTTGGTTCTGGATTCTCCTGGAAACACTCTAGAAAGTGTGAACAATGCAGTTTTGGAGAAGTTTGCGACATCTTCTGAGCTTCGTTAACTTTACTTGAGAATATGTAGAATAGAGAGAAAAAAATGAAATATAAAAATGTTAATACATTGTAAAATGGTTCTTCTTTTCTGATTTTACATTCAGGTTGAAGACATGCTGTACTGTATGTGCCATGTTAAATGTAACAATATAGCCCTACTATTCACTGAATAATACATTTTAGTCTGTAAACGTATGATTTCCTGTACATACATTCTGGAGGGACGGGGTTTTGTTTTCTAATGTGTTTTGGGAACATGGCTTTTGCTTCTCGGCTGTTTTTCTATCTAATAGAAGAAGATAAGGTGTTTTGGGTTTTGGGTCTGTCCTATAACCACAGGTTTTTAGTGCTCAGGCAGGTATTGTAGGTTGGTCTTGTGTATAAGGCTGCTTTTGTGGTCAGGGGAATGATGAATACGAGTGGGCTAGAAATTCCAACCAGAAGGGACCAATTACAGACGCTCGGACACACTTCTTCTGCATGCTCACAGTTACCATAACGACCTCTCAGGGGCCCCTGGGCAGGGCCGCACTGCGTCAAGCCAGACAGAGGGCTTCTGGGATATAGCTCCCGGAGGATCTAAGACAGAGCACACTCAGCAAAAAGCTATTTTTCCTTCCCTACATTCTAAAAATAAACCTCAGATCAACATAAATCTAAGGATAATCATGTATGAGTCTTGACATTACTTTCGAGATTCTAACCAGTGTTCTGCTTCATGTGGCTTTCTTAGAAAATGGGTTAAACCACAACACGTTTAATTAAGTTAATGAAGGGTACAATCGTTGTTGAGTATGTAAGTGTCGGTGAACATGTCAGGTGACCCTCCACTGGACATTGGACTACATGTTACGCAAAAGGTTGTGCAGGAAGTTGATGTGGACAGGGATTTTCTCTCTAAATTTGGGGTGAGGCTCAGTGCTATGGCACCAATTGCACCCCTCTAAACCCAGCAGCGCGTGGGTGTGGCTCAGAAACACGTGCACCATTTTCCTGTGAGCACAGCTTGCTGCTCCTGGTGCTTCTTCCAGGTGGGCAATTAAATGTAAGTTTTTTTCACCACCATAGTCTCTCTTTATATTTTAACAGAGCACTTAGTAATCTTGATTGTGCCAAGTCTATTACAGACGTTTTTGGTGTCTTTGCAGTACGCTACCATTAATTTCACACAAAAACTATTGATTTCACATCAAACTAATCTGGCATTTTTACACAATGGCCAATTGACAAGTTGTCAAGTTAGTAGGAATAACATTTCTGAATCGCTGGCCAGAAAATGTGTTTGATTTAAAGATTTAAATGATTAAAGAATCTTTTTATGGTCAAATCAGTATTCTGGTTAGATGATGGGGATCTTTTTTGTAGATGTTCACTTCAGCAATATTCCCTACTGCGCCTAAGGAATGGAAAAGAGGGTGTCAGCTCGGGTGTTCATTATTTATGTTAAAATAAGAGTTATGCCATTGTGCTTCACACACGCAGATTGTGTTGAAGATGTGTGACAGATTGTTTGACACTGATGACCGAATTTCCCATCAAAATGATTATTCATTAGTTCAATGGTTGTTGATCTCTATTTAGATAGCAGGTGTTCTTTCTGTTTTGATCTCCCTGGAGATACTGATGTCAATTTGAAGAGCATGGTTGGAACTGTTCAAACTTGCCTTTAGACAATACAAAGGAGCAACAACAAAGGGATTGTATTTCAGTCAAGCACTTGGCTCTGTGGGAGCATTCAAGATCAACCACTTACAGAACTTGCACCCCAGCTTCCTTTGTCTATTGTGTGACACAAAAAAAACAAAAGGCACACACACACTATGTCTACTATATCCAGATACTGCAGATCCAACCGCCATATACAATAGTTTGTGTTCACTTCCATGGGCTGTTACCTGTGCCCTTGAAGGGAATGAGTTATAGAGGAATGTGTCTGTGTGCGTTTGTGTGTGAGAGAAAGAGAATGTTGTGCCTCTGCATCCTCTAAAGTTCTACAGTCAAAATATTACAGCTATGAATAATATACTGGCCACATTATCTTCTCCACCGCCCAAAGCTCTAAAAGCCTCACAGGCTCGATTATATTGGAATCCTTTACTACAAAGTACATTTTATTCTATATTACCATGGGGATTTTAGGTCTGAACTGGTCTCTGAGGACCATTTGTGACTTTTCAAAGACAGGCTAATAAGTGGATTTTCAGGAGGGTCGCAACCTAGGTAGAGGCGAACCAGGGCACCAGACAATCTCAGACAACCACCCAGGAGAATGCACTCTCCCAGGGCTATACATGCTGCTACTGTGGGCTGTCTGCACTGAAGCTTAGGTGTGCAATAGCTCTCTTTCTGTTGGGACTTGCAAATACTGCACGGTGGCAGACAGACAGAAAGACAGTGTTATTGGGTGCACTCGATTGCAATGAAACCAATTGAACAGAACAATGACCAATTGCTCAAACCAAACCGAACTCATCACAATTACTTGAAATACTTATATGGAATTGATCCATGTAATAGACTTGTGTCTGGAATACAAAAACACAGAAGTAGAGATGAACAGAATGACACGTAACACACTTGCCAAAAATACACTGAGTGGTGAGCAGACACACATTACAGACACTGCACTGTGTGTTAGCGTATGTATTTGATGTTTCACCAACACAATACTATGATGACAGTCCAGCTTTTAATAGCCGACTGCAACTACTGCTACATTCACCACCATTTACTCAATGTTAGCTTGACATGTGGATACAGTATGTGTGCCTTTTAGAAACCCTTTTTTCAGTCTACTTTACCACTGCTCCCTATCGCTCCTTTTTCTCTATTTATCCTCTGTCTTTAAGTTCCCCCCCCCCTCTCTCTCTCTCTCTCTCTCTCTCTCTCTCTCTCTCTCTCTCTCTCTCTCTCTCTCTCTCTCTCTCTCTCTCTCTCTCTCTCTCTCCCTCTCCCTCTCCCTCTCCCTCTCCCTCTCTCTCTCTCTCTCTCTCTCTGAGATGTTGTCAGAGCTGTGATCGAGAGGGGGATGCACACCTGTTAAAACACAAGTGTGTTCCTGCGACAACGCCAGTCTGTCAGGGGAGACATTTACTGGGCTGACCTGTCAGAGGGAAGAGCTCGGCCAATCGGACGCTGGGGATTTATGACTGATGGGGAACTCTGCCACTGGTGTGGAGTGTCCTAAATCAACTCCCCTCCCTTCTCTCATCCACTCTCCTCGCATCGCCGAGTTAGAGTTGTCAGCACTATGGCTTCGAAACGGCTAATGTGCTGCTCAACACTGAATTGTGGTCTAACACTCCCACTCAGACCATAACATTGGCAGGGGACATTTTGATTGGTTCAATGGAAACAACAATAACAACTGCTGTAAAGAAAATAATAAAGGCCATTTTTAGATGGTATCCTCCTTTTCAGTTGCCATAACCAGGTGTATATTGACCACAATGGACAACGGTCTTCAGCATTTTGGGACACGACCGTAAAATGTTCCTAAAAACAAACGCTGTTGTCCTGGGAAAGTTTTGTTTGAGAAGCATATTAAGTTATGAATATACTCTCTTTTGACACATACTACAGACTTTTGTACAAAATGTGCCTTTTCATACACTTTATTCCTTTGGCGAAAAGCGTAGCAGTCAGCAGGTGATGGGGAGGAGTGTGTGTGTGTGTGTGTGTGTGTGTGTGTGTGTTGGGGAAGAGGAGCGGAGGGGGTGAAATAGCTAAAGCTCTGAGTAATGCCACAGTAAATTGTACTGGACGACGGTTCAGGGGAAAGAATGGAAAAACACACCGACCAATCGGAGCACTCAAGCAGCTTTACCTATCATTTATTCAGAGAGCACTGGCACACAGGGGAGGGAGGGGGAGCGAGCGAGGCAGAAAATCGTGAAGGAATTACAGAGAGAGGGGGATTTCGGAGGACATGTAAATGGGGCCTGAGGTGCGGAGATAAAAAGGCAAGATCGTGACTGTGATGCACACTATGAACAGAGATTCCCGTGATGATAGTGACGGTCGGTGGATGACAGTGATTGTGATGCCATCAACGTCCTGTTCCACCCTCTCCGCTCCTCCTAGTGCTTCCCTCTCTGTTGCTCGTGAAGGAGTGCGTCGCACAGAGAAGAGTGACGACACTCCAGGATGTTTATGGGATCTGACACAAACGTGCTAATCAGGTTATTCTGCGTGCAGTTTATTTGAGATGATTATGCAAATACATGCTATCTCTGTTTCAGCACATCTTCATCCAATCACATCTACTCCCACCGTTCATTTAATACTTACAATGGAAATCAGACCAGGTGGAAACCTCAGACGTTTTCCTAATGCGAAGATGAAACACTCATGCATACAGACACATATATTAATAGTCTTTCTTCTGTCTTTGTCAAGCCTACGCTGCTTCCTGCTCTAGGATAGAGACGTAAAAACAGACTTCTCTCTCATGCCAGAACACCTATTAAAGTGTGTGTGCGCGCGCGTATGTGTGTGTGTGTGCTTGTGTAGGCGTGAGTGCGTGCATACTTCAATGCGCGCACATGTCCGTAGGAAGTATCATCCCCTGTGGAAGTCTCTCGGTATGCCTCTGCCAACTTAAATAGCCCTTAAAACACGTTAAATCTCAACACAAGGAGCACCTTTGGGAAGAGGATGATAGATAAAAAGGCACTCTCTCATCTAACACTGCGAGTTTCCATATGGGGATACATTCACAGCTCACATTCAATTACTGACACTTCACTGCTCCTCCCTCGGCCTCTTGCAGTGTGTGGACCACACACTCTTTTACGGAGGGAGGAGAGGGAGGAGAGGAGCGGGGGATGGAGGAAAGGTGAGGGGAGAGCTGAGGGCGGGAGCGTGGGGGGGGCGTTGGCTGTATTCTACCCACATTATGGAACAGTCCTGACATTTCCTCTTTCACAGAATAATGGAAGCGCAATAAAGCCTTGTGGGCCTGAGGATGTGCGCGTGTGCGTGTGAATGTGTGTTTAGGATTGCAGGACGGCATTTAACATTTTGCCTGACTAACTGACTGCCTGGTAATTCGGAGTTTAAAACTATATTGTATGAATAAGGCTGTTGGAGAGTTTTGAATCCCCCCAAAAAATGAATTCCCAATGGAGATACATTACAGTCGACCATTTTAAGTACTGTCTTGTAACAGGTGTCAAATCAGAAAGGAAAAAAAACATTGTGTGGGCGTCAGTAGAGTTACGGTAAGGTTTTGGCGGCCATTTAAAATTCCATTGAAATGACAGAAATGACACAGACACACACAGACTAACACACCGCCAAAGTAGGACTCGAAACAGGTGAATTCTACAAAGGAGAGGGACACCTCCCCCCTGCGAGCCCTGCCTCCCCCCTGCGAGCCTACGCTCGATAGCCATTAGGCTGAGGCGCGCTGATCGATGGCGGGCCAATTTGCGGCCAGAGAAGGCGTGGGTGGCACATAGCCACAGCTGTTTAAAGACATCAGCCGACACCAACAGCAACGTGCCCACCGTGGGGACTCGGCCAATCATATCCACTGGCCTGCAATAACCAAGAACTAGCACGGAGAAGGTGTTAACTCTTCAGTCCCTGGCTGATAACTGTGATCGGTTTCACAGATAAAGTAGGAGACGACATTGAATGGCTATGATTGGGAGGTTGAAAAGATATTTATTTGGATTTGATTTACTTGGCAATGATGTTGTATTCAAATTTGGAGCCATATTTGACTCTTTTCAGTTGGACCTACACTTCAGTTGAAAACTAGTCCGCTGAGGGTTAAAATTCTACGACGAGGGCGTCATTCTGACGATTTAAATGTAAGTATTTGCTCTGGCACCTTGTTGTACCATGTGGCACCATGCTTATTAGACCTACATTGTGAATCCATCTACCTTTGCCAGATACTAACGATGATTGGGCAAAATGAAGCTTTAGTCTGGCAATGAAGACATTTTAACAGGAGTAATTATGTTTTACCGCCGCTACTGGTGCCATTATCGAAAGGTTAAGGATCATTTGTGGAAAAGCAAGTGTTGAGGAGAAAGAGATTGCATTAAACACATTGCTTTTAAAGCCAGTGTGCTGGACTTTTAAAGAGGATAATTGATTCCACCTCAATAGGTCAGGATAAATTGAAAAACCAAATTGCAGTGTCACAATGCCGTAATTTTTTCTGAAGGCAAAATGCAGTTCAGATGTTTCTGGAGCAAATGTACCCAGGTAACAAACATCTCCACAGCTAAGTTAATTTAAATTTGAAATCATACACAGGCTTCAGTATACTCTGATCTCTGCTTTGTTGGGCCTGGCTTGTATTCATCCAGACCATTTATCCTCATGGCTTTATCCCAGTGAGAACACATGGCCTTGGTGAGGAAGTCTTAGACAATGGCCGGCATTAACATTGCGGTGCCTCGTGCTGAGTTTCGGTATTGTTCTCGGATTAGCGCATAGCGACAGATTAGCTTGGTTTGCTGTGGGCCGGTGCCACGGTAGAACCCGGCTACGGGGTGATTGAACGGGTAATCTTAATTTTCCTGTTGGCACCAAAGGCTCTTTGTAAAAATAGGTGTACCTGACTCCCTCCTCCCCTTCCCTCCATTCCAACTCTCATTCTGATCCAATTGGTCCCACTGCAAGTAGAAAATAGACCTTCTTTAATTTGTTCATTTTTATTTATTTATTTTGCGCAAGAGTAAGCTTGAGAGAATGTCTAGAAAACAGGGACAGATCGAATTAGGATCAGGTGTAATTAATCACAACTTCTCTCCTGCTCCCTGGCAGTCGTTTTTTATTTTGTCTTTTTTTTTATAACATCCAAGTTCTTGTGTTGTTATTTTTTCATCTTTCCATCTCTGCATTAAAGGATGACATTATTATCTTTGGCGTTGTCATGTCATTAACATAATGAGGCTTGGATATCCCCTTCGGCCTGTTTCTGTTTTTGTTTACAGGGAGCCACTTCTTCTTAGTGCACATGACTAGTGTGGTTTGCTTCAACTGTATCTCAGGGGGAGAAAAACCTCCCAATTTAACATCACCAAAAAAAATGCTCAGCGTAACAAGTGAAGTATTTTTATTTGTATTTGTTTCGTCTCATATTTGTGGATTTAACTCTGTTAGCTGCAGTATCATTCTTTTCACTGTATGTTTGTTTTGTAATATTCTGTGCAGAGAGAGGACACAAAACAGCTTAAGAGACTGTGTTGGATAGTAACATGATAGCAGGACAAACTAAAAGGGTAATTAATTCCCTTGAATTCTCCTAGCAAGAAAAGGATTAGAGTCCTCTTCTTTGTTGCCTGTTTATGTATTAAGATACAAAGGCCATTTTGTTTCAAAGCCTGATTTGATGCTAATGTACTTTGTGGGATAAATATGAGATATGAATATGTGTCTAAATAGCCTTCAACAATATGTAAAAGAGAGAGAATGTGCACTTTGGGATACGAAACATAATTGTAAATGTCAGGCAATGAGCTTATCCAAAGTCCCAACACTTTTCATCCACTTTGCTACTGTTTGTGGCTGGGGAAATGTTTGCTAGCGGAAAACATTTCCTGGCTTTTGATTTCACTCAGGGCTAATTAACGCACTAGCCACAGAGGAGCAGGGGGTATAGATGGATCACAACTGAACCAAGGGGCCCCCTAGTTCTTAAAAGCTAGGTCACAATTCTATAAACCAAGTCGTGAGCAGTAATCCAAACTGCTACTAATGTGCTGATAGCGTTGTGTTAATGAATATTGAACACACAAATGAAGCAATCTGCAGAGCTAGAGCACTGACTGTTGTGGCTATTTCCGGAAAAGCTAATGCCTTTACTAAGGGCTAGCCTGATTGATCAGATTATTATAAAATTATTATCAGTAAATTAAAAAATATTTCATCAGTATACCTGTTCCTCCCATCCTCCCACACTGGGAAGCGAACTCGGGTTCTCTAAATCTCAAACATGGCAACCATGTCTATAAACACAGTGTGTTACGTAATCCCCTACGTCACCAAAAGGCTAGTTCTTCAATGATTCGGTTGGGTGGGATTCCTTCTGAGGAGTGAGTTTAACCAATTCAATTTGGTTATGCTGACTTCAGACTTAGATTTGACTTATCTAGGCTTTCATAGAGCATGACAGTAAATTCAACATCTGCTTCTGTGTGAATCTGCTTGTGTGATTGGAACTCCACCAGCAGACAAAAGTGTAACCACTTTTGAGTCTCCTGAGGCCCACTATATTGTTTCCTCATCATGATTAAACTGACACAGGAACATCATTTCAATACGAAACAATCACTTTTCAAGAAAGAGACATCCTATTTTTCAGTCTGGGATAACTTAAGATGCACGATTGGGAGAACAGGCACAGGGACCCTCCGCTCCCATATGAAGTGTTCAAATAAAAAAAGTGTCGGCGCAGGAGAGAGGATACAATGTGTGAAGATGTATGAGGCTTGTATGTTAACAATGTGTTTTCTGTGATGCACAGACGAGTTTTGAGGTGGTTTGAGGATGTGTGTGTTTGTGTATATGGGGGGGGTGACGTGTAGTGTGTGTGTGTGTGTGTGTGTGTATGTGTGTGTGACAGGGGGGTGCATTTGTGTGTTGACACGATACACCAGTTAGGGGAATAGGGCGAAAGGAGGAGGACTTGAGAATTTAGTTCATGCCTGGACTGTTCAATGAGACTTGGGGATTCAGGAAAGAGACATAATTCTCCGGCAAAGGTCTTCTGGAACTAGATTTACAACTATTATTCTTCCCACGAGCAACATGTAGCTGCTGCTATCTCCTGCAGTCTCCTGCAGGCCGAGAGGAAAAAAGGGCTGTAAAATAAGGAAATGCGAATAAAATACAAAACAACTTCACAAAAGCCAACAGATTAATGACACAGACGGAGTAGCCCTCTGTGGGAATTGAGACAGTGTTTATAGTGACGCCTCAGCTTGTGCTTGGAGAGCCAGAGTGCATCCATGTTGGCAATGAAAAGACAAAATGGCCGCCCCCTCCTTGTCTTTACAAATTGCTGTCCTTCTGTTTCTTTTAAGGAAATTAATTGTTCAATGGGGCGTTGGTGATTTTGTTCATTTGCGGAATGCAAATTAGGTTTATTCTCACAGCATGGTGCTTTGGCAGGGTATGGCGGGCTTGTTTGTTGAGCAGGTCTTCTGTTTGGTGGTTCATGGGATGTATTTGAGGACTGTGACTCATCATTGTATGAGGTAGAGAGACAATTTGCGAAAAGATTGGCATGCAGATCTAATAGTAATCTGCGAATTATGCCAGTACATGCCCCATTCGCACCAGAATACAAAACTAAAAATACAACCAAACTAAGACTGTGTGTGATCTATGTCTATGTCTTGTAGCAGAGCCAACAGACAAACCACGTACCATCACACCTTTCCCCTACCCTCGACAAGGAGAAAGGGGGTTTCCCCCCTTGTCCTTATCTCCCAGAGCAGGAGCTTCAAAGCTTCTGGCCCAGCATGGGGTCAGAAGGTAGACCAAAATGGCCTTACAGTATGGAGACAAAGGATTTTAAGGAAGGACTAACTTTTCTGGATTTACAAACACATTCTCAAGGACTACATGGCTCATGGACACTATTTCAATGACAGTAGTTGATGTGTTATAATGTATGCTTTCCCTTTAATGCTGTGTTGATATAATTTGATGTTTTAATGTAACTTCCTTTCCTGTTATGATAAATCAGTCAATCTTGATATCAAAATGATTTTAATCTACAAACTAAACCATTTATTAATGTTGTATTGTTATATTTATATAGTTATATATTTTCAAATCAAATCAAATGTATTTGTATAGCCCTTTTTACACGCAAGCATGTCACAGAGGGCTTCACATATGCCCACAGAACTGCCCCTCAACCTATAAGCAATACATTGACATTTGAAATAGCTGAACTCTGCTGAAAGTTATCAACCACTTCACACCCATACGTCAATCTCAGGATGGACGCCCAGGTGGGAGTAACTGACCAATCAAAGAGTTCACCTCCAAAAGGATACCCCCTTTCGCAAGGATTATAAAACCCCGATGCACAAGCAAACCTGGCTTTTTCGCAAGGATTCACCGGAAGTGTTCGCGACACATCTGACCTATCCTTCTCAATCAGCAACTCACTGGACCACCAGGAACTTGAACGAAAGATTCCTTTGCTCTAACCGTTTGACAACAACGAACGGAACTTTGACTGTTCTTCTTCAAACAGACAACAGTAACTGCGATATTGCTACATTTCTTACCTGTGAACATTGGCATATTGTGATTAAATTTGTTAGGTTTGATTTTAGTTTGCAAATGATTTAACCTAACTTTCGTTAGGATTAGTTAACATACTCTCGCATTGTTCTCCAGAAGCCTATCTCTCTCTCCCTTCCCCCTCCCCACGCGCTCTCAACCTACCATCTTGTACCAACCCTCATCCTAGTTTAGGACTTACTGTATACAGTTCAACTCAACTCTCTCAACTAACCTATAACTTCTCTGGTATTTGTTCATTATAATTACATTTCCTTAAATAAATCATTGTTTATAATACTCGCGTTATCCCTCACGTTATCTGATCTGCTCTACTTTCATAGAATTCACTACTTAAGATTAGACTGATTATTACGAAGGCTATTATTCAATAAGTTTTCCTCTGTCCCTTTAACAAATAAGAGGTGGTGCCCCTAAGAACTACATACTTAATTATAAGTTAAGTATTGCTAATCTTAAACGAGCAAACCCCGCTACAGTCTTACCCCACCATTCTCTATACATGACAAATCCTCCCTGCATTCCCATTGCTCTGTCTCACTATTGATTGGCAGGTGTCACTCAAGACTTGATGACTGCAATCAATCAGGAAAAACCTCAGCAAACCCCATCAATTAGAGTTAGAACATTCTGAGATTATTGGAGCATATCAAGCCAGGAAACATAGGAAGATGGCCTGTCAAAGTGTCATGATTTATGAACTGGAAGCGGACCAATGAAATGACAACGCTATATCAGGATAGAGAAAGGTTTGTTAGGAGTTGGCTGGGATATAAAGTTACTAGATTGGATGTTAAATGATCACAAGTTAAGTTGTAGCCCTAACTCTTCTACTGATGCTCGTTCATTCAGCAACACTAATCCTATCTATCTGAATGCCTTAACTGCGTACGCAATTCCTGACATTAAGACACTTAACGATAGCATGTGTTAGTTTCTCTTAGATGCTGAAGTTCATTTCAGAGGCTGAGTGGTCTCTCTCCCTCGTCCTTGTGCCCATGACGACCGGGCGGAGTGCCACCCATCTATAATCTACCCTCTCATGATTTATACGCTTCTTTATCATTGTATAATATTATACCCTTTTAATTGCGCCACCCTTACCCTGGCAAAACGTAGCCAGAGAGAGACAGCGAGAGAGAGAAAGACAAAACAGACAGAGGGCAAGGCGCTGCAAGGTGTCTCACTTTAGGAGAAAGTAAGCAAGAAAGAACAGAACAGAGGCAGAGAGTGAGAAACAAGAGAGAAAGGGGAAAGAGAGATGTCTTTCACGAAATGAAGAGAACATATTTTTAGATTTAGACTTCTCAGATCCTTCAGCAGCGCCCCAGAGACACCGCTCACCACACTGCCTCCCCAAACACCTCATCAACCCCCTCCCCATCACAAGACTCACGGCTATCCCAGAGCCCAAATTTGAGTGAATCGCTGTGAGCGAAGATAAATGACCATTTTCTCTCGGATGTCATACACCTCCAATAGTTTCAATAGGGCCCCCTAAGGATAGGGCCGTAATTGCTTCTTATCTCCTTTTGGATTATAATTTAACCATATGTTTTCTCAGAAATCTGAGTCACTGTTTTTTTTTCCTGCTCGTTTACCCTCTAGTGGGCCCAACTTTCTCAAGAGTCAACATAACCATGTGATCAATATTTCAGTCTTTCTGTCTGAAACCTGCAATTACCCAGTGTCCTTTTCTTCGGCACCGTCTGCACTGTTACAATGGAACACAAGTTCACACCTAAGTGGCTTTTAACCAGGACTCTTATTTTTGAGGATATATTCCGGCAGGAGCGAGGAGAAGTAGGAGGGAGATAGGGGGAGATAAAGAGAGAGCGAGGAAGAGAGAAACATACTACTGATACTATATCACCATGGTCATTTTTCTTTTTTGGAAAGGTAGATGTGGTTTATATTCAAGGTTTGTTTGATTGGTTGGGGACTATGCAAGGGACAGTGTGACCAACGTGAAGAACATTGAAAAAAGCAGATCATCTTTCAAGGTGAAGAGGATGGAATGGTGTGAGTGTCGCCGATGCCAGGCTTTTGTTAGAATACATTTTTGCCTCAAGTCCAACTCTTGTTTGGCGGGCAGATTTAAGCTTGGCATGGGGAGCGGGTCTCTCTTCCCCTCTCTCCTGCTAAATCAAACATACCCAAAACTCCTGAGCTGGCATACATTTGAAAGCTGAACAAACAGAACAGGAATAAAAAGCTGTGTGCATGCACAGACACACAGCGCTTCACATACAACAGCGCACAAACACATGCAAGAGCACACATACTTAGTCTAAAAAAATATGTACAAATATGCAGATATCTTTTGTATTTATTTGTCTATTTTTTGTAACTAAATCAACCAGATGTGACAAACCATCCTAAAACTGATTATTTTAGTTAACGGCAGCTTAAACGACACCTTGGAAATGATCATATCAGTGTTCAATCCTCAACTGTATGCTATCAGTATACATCTTTCATGAGTCACAGACATAGACATAGTTTCCTACTCTTACAGCAACAAGGGTTGCATTTTTCCCCACTATGCATACTTAAGGCAGTTCACTTAAGACCTGTGAGTAGAGTTATTGAGTAGTTCACTAAAAGTAACAAAGGATCAGAATGAGGAGCACAATCACCCCCAGACTGAGCATAATTCAGACAGCGCAGGACGTTTCAACTCTCAATGACTCTTGAGAGAGAAATCTACAGCCAATGAAATATTTTGAGAATAGAGTTTAAAGTTTCAGTTCGGCAATCAGGGACACCAACAAAAGTGCTGTTAAATCTGAAATGGTACGTGTGGTATGTTCGATATAGGAAAGTCTGGGTCAGAGATTCATAGAGTAGATGATTGGATTGTTGTGGTGGGGTGCTGTGGTGTACATTTTAGATTAGCCAGTCCTAGAATGGGTTGTTTAGATTGTAAACTTAGAGCACTGCCTTACCTTTGAGGTCCAGGTTGCGGGCTCCATTGGAGTGCTGAGTGACGGTGCGCGAGTCAATCTTGAGCGTGTGCATGTTGTTGGCGTCCCGAGAGACCACCACGTTGTGCCATTGATTGTCGTTGAGTGGCTTGTCAGAGTTGCCCTTCATGAGTGAAGGGCCATTGCCAAGGTCAAATACGTAGTGGACGTACCTGTGGGAGACAAAAAGTGGTGCTGACGTCACCAAGGTGATGGGGGACAATCTCAACCAAGACATGGGGCATTCAACTGCAGACAAGCTCAATTATGAAGACAGACAAAAACCCCTCCTCTTCCTCTTCCCTTATTATTAAAAGCTGCATTTCTGTCTGCCCCCCCCCCCCTTCATCATCTTTCGATGCCATGTTTGACGTAAATTTGTTTCTCATTTTACAAGTCAGATTTTAGGAATTATTTTAGTGTTGTCTGATTTCAACAAAGTTTAGCATTTATCAGACCAACTACAAATTAATATTTCTTGGTCTTCCAAAGGCATCAATTCTTACATTACTTTCTTACATTTAAACTTGCTGGATCTCTTGCTGGAAGTACTGGAAGTATTTCATAATCTCGGGTAAGATTATAGGATTGACACTGATACAACCTGTATGAAAAAGAGTGGGGGCCTTCACTATAACAATCGTGCTATCACATTCCGGTCATCATTCCGGTCAGCTGTCCCTATAGCCTCTGTTTGTGATTTTTTTTACTTTACTGTGGCTAAGGGGAGTCAGGTGGCTGAGCGGTTAGGGAATCGGGCTAGTAATCAGAAGGTTGCTAGTTCGATTCCCGGCTGTGCCAAAATGACATTGTGTCCTTGGGCAAGGCACTTCACCCTACTTGCCTCAGGGGAATGTCCCTGTACTTACTGTAAGTCGCTCTGGATAAGAGCGTCTGCTAAATGTAATGTAAACTCATAATGTTTCTATTGTTTGAACAGTGAACACTCTTTAATCATCAAAGTTAGAGTTAGATTTATTAGATGTGTACCCAGTCATATCAAATCTATTTGCCTGTTGAAGAGTAGCTAACCCAAAGGTCCCCGGCTTTACAACTTTCTCTGCTTCTCTCATTTGCTCTTATGAAGTGCAGTTCTTATTTATTTGTATATATCTAATTCATGTAAGAGACTATTTTAACTAAGTTATTTACAATGAGACTGCTGAATAAATATGTATTCTAGCCTAAATATCAATTACCCCAAGCAAGAAATCCAATTTAACTCTAAATCCATGAATCTCTGCATCTGTCTGTGCTTCTGTGGCTCCAGAACCGGGTATTGTGTGAAGTTTAAAACAGCCAGGTATTTTTCTTAGGCCCCAATGACATGGATTGTTGACTGTGAAGTTGTTTAGATGTGTGGTTCACGACAAATATATACATATTGAATCGGATGTTTCATTGTCTGCCACCTAACGTTTCGGCCCACGGGCACTGCACTAGCATTCATTCACAACACATTAAGAAGACTCATAGAAACAAGCTAACGTATATGGAAGGGATTTCACAAGAAACTAACTGGAAACTGAGCCACTTTGTCCCTGAATATATTATTTTTCATATCGCCATGAGTGCAACATGGAGGGCAAAGAGTCAAGGATACGTTTCCTATTGTATGAGGAGGCCGTCAAGTGAGGTTAGAGCAGGGGTGGCTAACCAGTCCAGCATAAAGAGCCAAAAAAACAAAAACGCACCATAGCAAAGAGCCACACATGCACGCCCGCACTACAACAGCGGCTTACAGATCTAATGACAGTCATAATACAAAGCATAACAGTTTTAATACGACCGCACAGGGCCTTGCGCCACCTGGGGCCTCGTGCCTGCCTGGTTTGCAATCCAAGTTTGCAATTGCAATTTTTTTTTTTTACTTTCAATATTTTTGTATTCCTTTTCTTGACTCGATGTGCTCTAAAATGAAATTCCCGTTTGTCAAAAAATCTCATGCATTTGTCATGTATGCTCATTCAAATTCTTAGTATTATTTTTATATATATTTTATTATTTTAATTGTTATATTTTTTAATTGTTTAGTTCTTAGAATTAGTTTAACCATTGTACTTAATTTAAGGCCCGTATATGTTTATTGTTTGCATTTTCCTGCCACAGTAAATTCCGTGTTTGTGTAACATACATGGTGAATAAACCGAATTCTGATTCTGATTGGGGTGGGATAGGAAACCCACCCAAATTATCTTCGGTTAAACAGGCGCGGGAGGAAATTGCCACAATTGTTACAAATCAAGTTCACATACATAGATTTCTCATGAAAATCTTTGTAATCATTGACATGAAAGAAATGTAACACAGCCATACAATAAATCAAAACAATGTAACGTAGCTTTGCAGGAAGAACACCCTGGCCTCGCCAGCAGTGCGCACGGGCCAAGTTTGCGCCCTTAAAATAGCATCTGAATAACGCGCCATTGACTTTAGACTACGTTTTTCCTGGTCTGTGGCGGAATTGTTTTTCGGAAACTGCAAAATAGCACCGGGGAACGTTTGCACCGGAACACGCCTCCTTTTTTTGCTGAACCGCAAGGTCATTCCCTAATTTACCGACGTGCGTCTGTGGAGAGAAAAGTCTGCTTTGCGTCGAGTGCAAACTAGGAATGATACTGCGTCATTGAAAAAGTCAACTGCGCTGGTTGCAAGATAGGACCCATAGTCTGTCTCAGTTTTTTCAAAGGTCAACATATAGGAACACCGCTCTCTTTCTCTTTCCCCCCTCCATCTACCCCAGGGCTGACATCTTTCATTTGTGCAGACAAAATGGTTGTCTTTTGTTTGCCTGGTTAAGACTACTGTCAGCGTGCAGTGTTTATCCTTTCTCTGTTCCACATGTCCTTGTCTTTGTTCCTGCTGGAAAAGGCAGTTTAGGCCTTTTGTTTGGTAACAATACTAGACAGGGAGGAGGAGGGGCAGGGAGATACATTCATATCTCAGCAGGAATGGAACAGCATCGCAGGTATAACAAAGGTATGCTATTCACAGACATGTTATTCAACACCGGTGTTCATAATTTAACAACTACATAAGAAGTTTCACAGGCTCAGAAAATACATTCAGCTGACTTTGTCATCCAGTTTCTGGATAAACACAAAGATATATTCCAGATATTTACCGTGGAGAACACAATGTTTTCTCCAACTTCTGGGTCTCACACTTAAAACCTGTTTTCGCCATTCAATACTGCCATAAACCAAACTGATTGTTTTTGCTCCCAGGAATTTAGTGGAGCCTTTCTCTCCAACAAGAATTGATTCACAGCACAGTTGGTTCACATCCTAAATTATTTTCCACAGCTCAGCTACCCCAAATTTGCAACCACCTCTTTTTTGTTTTCTTTTTTACTGAGAACTGGATTTGACATCTTATTGGACCATAAATGGCTTTCGAAATATTGCATGATATGTGGCTCAACAAATCAAGTACTCTCAGTATTTCAGATGTCAACTCTCTGCATATCTTCCCTGATGACATACAATGTACTGACCCACACAATGACATGACTTGTTCACGCTCACCCTTTGACCAGCTCCACGACGATGAAATCACTGCCGTCTCCCGAGTTAAAGAGCAGCAGTCCGTCAGACGTGGTGGTCTTGAACTGAAAGAAGAGGTGCATGGAGGCGTAGGCCTGCAAAGTGGCTAGCGCTAGGTAGCTGCCTTTCGTTCGAAACGTCACTGGGTCGGCGATGATGTGGCGCATGCCGAAGCGGGCGTTGAGCTCGCAGTAGGAGATGTCTCCGTTCTTGCACTGGTCGAGGTAAGGAACCCCGTTGAAGGTGAGGCCCTGCAGATGCCCGATGAAGTTGGAGGGCACCACAGAGATGAATCTGCGTTCGGTCATGATGCCTGTCTCAATGTTGTGGAACTCCAGTCTGGTGTGGGCGCCGGTCATCTGGCCTGGTAGGAGTAGAGGGGGTCAGAGGCATGAGGTGCAAGCAGATAGTTGGGCAACATACCAACACATTTGGATGAATGTGCTAGTACTCTAACTGCAAAGTATACAAAGTTAGCTTCGATGCAATTATTTTCATTTTGATCACACAAACGCTCGCACTCCCCCCCCACACACACACACACTGACATCCCACACATTATTTCAGTGTGTCCCTCGTGCACATAGCTGACAATAAAATGTACTAGACAGTAATGATCATTACAAAGATGCAGATAGAAAATACAGAAGCGCTCAACACCCCCATCCATACAAGGTCTCCCTTCCCCTGACACCACAGTGGCTGAGAAGGAAACGGTTCAAACTGGCTGAAACTGAGGTCTTCAGACCGCTCTCCTGACCGGTCAAACCTAGCCCTGGGCCTCAGCTTACCCTCTCTACAGTATCTCTTCTTCTCGCGCTTTCTTTTTTCTCTCCTTCATCTTCTCCCTTTCCAACCTGCTGTCACCCCAGGGGAGGTGAGGTTAGCTGGTCTCTTACTTCTCATCCATTTCATTTCCTCCTGTAACCCTCCGCCTCCATTCTCTTCCAATCATCATCGTTCACCTCCTCCATCTTTCGGTTCTTGAATCCCTTCTTTAAACCCGGCCCAAGGGATCCAGATGTTTCCCTGCCACTTTCCGTCTCATTTCCAACCTATCCATTGGTCATTGTCTAACATCCCCAAGCACGCAGCTGACACTCACCCTCAACGGTGACGTTGTCTACCGACAGCTGCAGGTTCTTGCCCCGCCTCATGACCTTCACTGTGTGCCACTCGTTGTCATTGAGCTTCTGCCCAGCAAAGAGAGTCTCTGGTCCTTTACCTGTGGGGGGGGAGAAGTGGTCACCCAGCAGCCAGCAGGGGTGATGAAGCACAGAGCAGCTACAACCCACAGGTGAGGAACTGTATATCTATGGAGAAAACCTGCGCTTTAACACACGTCCACACGCTCAAGTCATGTCTGTCCATTTGAACACAAGGGCACGCACAGACACACATACAAACACGCACACACACACACACAGCATTCAAATTGTGTACACAGACACAGTGTGTCTGTCATTCATTCAGCACTCAAAAACAACCTGAAAGAATGAAAAATAAATGTGACATGTAGACAATAAAACCGAGACAAACAGCCCCAAAAAGACACCATCAATTAGGCCTATAGGGTCGTACACTACAGAACCATATTTACATTACTGTATTTTCAACAGTAAGCATGCCAATAAAGGCCAGTGGTGGACAAAGTACGATACACAAATCCTGTATGCCGATAATTGAAAAGCTACTTAATGAGGCCTACATGAACAAATTCAATGTACTTCGTAACTGTCCACCACTGATAAAGGCAAACAGTGTCTGGTAGCACGACATAGAAAAGAGACCTCTTTAAATTTTTTGCAGGACTCGCTTACTGAGCACCTAATGTATTTTGCAGCACACTTGAGCATTTTCTTCACGCAAGGCAGTCGGCCGTGGGTCTCGCCTGTTCTTTGCCTTCTCCTCTCATTGTTCTCCCTCTTCACTTTCGCTATAACATATTCACAGTCACGGAAAAAACACGTTCTACGGAGTGGCATATGGCTAGAGTGGAACTGCTTATTAAGGCCATGTTTACAGCAGCCTTCCCTACCACTTCTCTCCATCTGAACTAGGGTTATTTATATCTTTGTAATGACACTGCATCAAGTATGCCACGGTGTGAGAGAGTGACAGAGTGGGAGAAAGAGCGAGTTATCAGCAACGCAACGTGTCCGTCGCTGAAAGGCTACGGCTCGATTTGTGTGTAGGGGAGACCAGGAATTGGTGTCACACTTACCGATGCCAGTATTTCTTAGCACCAGCAAATTATAGAAGACTTATTTCAGTATTGATTCAAAGCTTAAGGTCCTGGGTATGAATGAATATCACTTTTATCAGCATACCAAGGAGTCAGGTGGCTGAGCAAAATGACGTTGTGTCCTTGGGCAAGGCACTTCACCCTACTTGCCTCAGGGGAATGTCCCTGTACTTACTGTAAGTCGCTCTGGATAAGAGCGTCTGCTAAAGGACTAAATGTAAATAACATCAAGTAATAAGCCACAGGGTTGGTTGTCACTGTATATTCCAATGAGATGTGCAACAAGAAATTATGTTTTTGGTTTAACCTAGAGATACCAAATAATCGCAAATGTTCTTAACACAATATGTAATGTGTTCATCTAGGGTGAATTCGGGTAATCTGGAACATTGGGTAATGTGGGACACCTAAACTCCAGAGTGTTTTTTCCCCTGCTATGACAATGTCTAGTCCACAGAACTTTGACTCTAGATTTAGCATGGATGCTATGTGATTGAAATCACAAAACGTGATTGGTGTGGTGTCACAGAAAGGGTCAGGGCACTAGTTAATCAGGAAGCTCCCATGAGAAAATGCATGAAAAATATTTCCCACATTACCTGAATTCACCGTATAAAGTTACTGCCCAAATGGTGATTAGAGAGGAGAATAATGTGTGTATAAACAAAGCTATAATGAGTGGAGTCTTCCACTTAACCAGTGGCCCAGACCGATATAGCGGCTGTGTTAAATTGAAGCCAGTCACTTCTATTCAACAAGCTTTTAAAAACTCTTCAGTGGGCAAAAACTATACGTTTCTTTAATTATTTAAAAAAAACTTTCGCTTTGTAATACTATTTTAAAATGTGTTTTGTTTATGCATGAGGCAGGTCCATTATTAGAAAGCCTTCCATATCACAGGGACTGTAGTGATGTCTGGCTATAGCTGACTAGCCGGAGGTGCTGTTGTGCTATGATGAAGTATATCTTGGTGGAATATGACTGTGCCCCCCAGTTGTGTGTGAAATGATTTAGTTTCAAGGAAAAAGGTTCCATCAATTGATAGCCCACCTTCTGTCTGCACACACACACACACACACACACACACACTCTCACACACACACACACACACATAGACACAGGAGAATCACTTTCCCATTTACCACAGTCACTGCTCGCATTGGCTTTTTTGTGTTGAGCCACAAGAAATTGGATGGAGAGAGTTTTAATCACCCTGTGTGTGAAGTAAATATGAAGTAAAGGCCTGCTACTGCTGAGAGAGAGGGCGAGAGAGAGATAAAGACACACAAAAGAAAACTGGTGAACCGATGTAGAATTAAAATAAAACGACTTTAACTTGCATAAAGAAGTGCAAATGACAGACAGTGAATGTGAGAGAGAATGAAAGAGTAAAGAGGGACAAAGAGACAGAGAGGCACGAGCAAGGAATAGTTCTACAGAGCGAGGGAAAAAATCTAAGAGAAACTAGGAAAACAACAGCGTGATGTACGACCGTGGTCCTGTCGGCTGTGCTGCAGGGAGAATAAATGGGCTGTGCTTTCCCCAGGGACAAAGTCTATGGGTTATTTATCATCCTTGGCCACTAGGGGGCCAGGAGAGAGCAGGGGGCACTGCTGAGGGTCAACATCTGACACAATAGGCAATAACAGCTACTAACACTAAATATAGAGCTTTTGCTGTCAAGAGGAACCCAGATATGACTGCTAGCGCCTAGGTGTGCAAGAGGGGTGGTTACGCTAGGCCCCAAGAACACCTTACACGTTCAAATAATACATCAATTACACACCGTAAGCCTACCGTGATTGTATTAATGAGTCATCTTATTGCTCAGCCAAGTGCATGTTTGGTTATCAAACGCATTCGGATGGAATACACAAACACAGCCCCTTAATCACACTAACCCTAATAGAGTAGCTGCTACTCAAGAGTTTGGTTGCTGCGAGCCCCACAGATAAATATTAAATATCCCCATCCCGATAAATTCCTCACTGTTGAAAACAATCTTTTTTTCAATTCAATTCAATTTCTTTGATCAAGAGGGACAGTGTATATTCATGAACATTAAAATATAAATGCACCCAATTATAGCCAAAAGGCTAGTTCCCAAAGGCAGTCCCCCTGCCAGAGTGAAAAAAGGCTATACAACCAAAAAAAAAGGCATTGAGTTAAAATGTCAAATGTCAAACTGAAAATCCCAATACACAAACTCCACTTGGTTCTTAACCATGGGTAGAAGGAAAAGAACAATGGGTGTACAAACAAGTGGTAAAAAATAATTCTACTGCTAAAAAATTATTCCACTGCTTACCCACTAATGATCACATTTTTGGTTAATTATCAACCATGTTTTGAGATTCCTTTTAAAGCAGTTGAACGAGGTTGATTCTCTAATGTTCTGTGGGAGATGGTTCCATTCCCGGGCTAAACTAACTGAGAAAACCGACTGTCCAAATACACGTTTTTTTTAAGGGAATTTCACAGTCTCCTCTTGCTGCCCCTCGAGTAGCAGTGGTTGCTGCTGTTCTAAACTTGACTAGGCTGCATAGCGGTGGGGGGGGGGGGGGGGGCAAGGTTAAACTGGATTTTGAACATTAAACAGCAGTTCTTAAATGTGATCAGGTTGTCCCAACTTAAAAGTCTGTACTTATGGAGGACTGAACAGTGATGGCTGGATTTAGTTTTTTTGTCAAGTATTTTGAGAGCCTGTTTGTAGAGACATGACCGGTTTAATTAAGGGTAGTGGTAGTTGGCAGTAGACCAGTGGTTAATGTGAGGTAAAATCAGCAAGAACATATACATTTTGGCAGCTTTGGTGGATATGTGAATTCTAAGATGCCTAAAGTTGGCCAAGGTGATTCTTTGCATCGCCCGTCAAACAGGTTAGGCGTAGAAAGCTCAGAGCTGCCATAAAGCATGCAACATGCAACTTACAGTGGTGCCCATAGGTACAGACATCCCTATAGTGCCGGGCCACCTGGCTGCCCGTACGACCAGTTTGACTCATGGATGACGTGTCGTGTTCTAATGCCCAGGTAATGAACAGTCTAAACAGACCAGAGGCTGAGAGCTCAGCGTTCAATGAGGCAATAAGCCCTTAATGCTGTGCCATCACACACACACACACACACATGCACGCAAACACATGAAGGTCATACGCACACGCAACTGCTCAACACACACAACAAAAATACATATACACATGGGCGCACACACACCCTCGTGGACAAACACGCGCATACTCCTCTGAGTCGGTTAATCATTAATAGGACCCGGCGATATTAAAACGCAATTAATTCCACTCCATGGTGCCCTTTTTGTGAGCTTACTCTCTCTTTGTCGCCGAGATCAATGAGGGGAGAGGTGCTCTGATCGTACAAACAAAGGATTGTCTCTGTCTTTTCATCTGTCGACTCTGTTCCCACCCCCCCCCCCCCCCCTCATCCTTCCCTCTCTGAATCTCCATCATTGACTTCTTCTGTCGTGTGTGTGTGCGCGTGTAAGCCCGAGGGAGGTGGTATGGAGATGTGTGGTCTAGAGGACATCTGATGGAGTTTCTCTCTCTCTCCCCCTCTGACTGAACGGAGGACAGGAAATAATTTGCGTGATGTTTCCACGCCGTTCCAAATGCTAATGGCCGAGCGTTGTTCGTCGAAGACGGCAGTGCTGTCGTGTGTAAGCAGCCTTCGTTAAACGTGATTGGATCAATGAAGAGACCCGGGCAACCGATGGCTGTGGATTGTCAACGTGATCAGGGGTGTGGATACCACTCAAGTAATGAGTGAACTGGTACTAGGTCTTTGTTCAGGGTCGATGGCACAACATACTATGAAAACAACAGTCTGTTCCAATACTATTGAATGTCAGCTTTCCTTACCCCCTACTAGAAAAAATTGATGAAGTGACATGGCAAGAAAGAAAGAAACGATGGAAAGAATGGTCTGTCAATCAAAAGGATCTTTCTGTCTTTATCTACACGTCACAACATGGTAGAAACAGCGTCTCCGCCAACTCACACAGACCTTCGAATGTGTGCCGACGCCTCACAGCCCCGTTCTCCACGGACACGGGACCCTACCTCCTAGCCCCACCGCACATCACCTCAGCCCCCAACTCCTCACAGCGTCAGGGAACAGGAAAGTAGGCCGTCGTGTGGCTCAGGGCTCGTTGGCACGTCGCTACCATTCTCCCCCCGCTGGCGCCCCAGCACGGCCGATCGAGAGCAGTTCTGACACGGCCGGGGAGTTTAATTGACCGTGGCCTCGTCTTGCAGATCGCCCCCAGGGGAAGATCAGCCTACGAGAGCTCCGGTGGGATGGCGGGAGACAACATTCCCACGAGGCGCAGAGCCCTGGCGAGTCATGAAGGATAGCATCACCACAGCTCGGCGAGGGCACAACCCGCTGTGACTCAGCGACTTGCCGTGTCAGTGGTCCTCGGAGGTCAAAGAAGCGTGTGTCGCTAAGATCGAGTTTAATCCCAGTATGTTGTCAGGGTAAGCGGTGTGTGTGTGTGTGTGTGTGTGTGTGTGTGTGTGTGTAAACGGGCCAGAGCCACATGACAGCCAGGGGAAGACTATGAAGACTGTTTGTAGCCGTGATGTGTTAAAACAAGGTAACCTCATCATATCCACTCCCTGTGTATGTTACTCTCGACGTTCTATTGTGAGGATAATTTAAAAACAGATCCTAATATTAATACTGTACTTAAAACATACAAATGTTTACAATGCTAAATATTAATACTGAAATTAATTGATTAATTATAAAAATTACAAACAGACAGCAATGGCCAACTGGCAGCATTAATCAACCGATAACACTATCCTGTAAAAGTTTGCCATAAAAACGTCAATTGATTTGCACATTATTTAGTTTTCGTGTAGTATTTGATGTGTTACCTATTAAATATCCAACTCTACTGCCTTTATCCCGTTTTATGAGTCCTGTCAGTACTGTTCCTGCAGCTGACATCTTTAGGGGTGGTATAGTAGCCCACGGAGAGTGCCTGACTCAAATATATGGGATGATTTTTATTAGAAAGGAGTCACCCAGAGATATGAGGTCAGCAGTACAGTGATGTGTGCAAACACACACACACTCACAATAAAAACACCCCCCCCCCACACACAGAAAATAGCTTTGGTCGGCAGTCTAATTAAAACAGGCTCGGGGAAGATTCCAACCTCCTGCTCTTGTCCTTTCTCTTGTTCTCTCGTTCTTGGCTTGGCAGCCCCCCTCTGAGGATAGAGGGAGGATGCCGACGCTCAGCACTTCGGGTGGAGAGAGGGAAGAAGGGAGAGCTGGATGGATGAGTGTAGATCCTGGATGACAGGTATGGATTTTGATGCAGGCCTGAAAATGACTACTAATTTACGCTGACTGAGATCGTTCCAAAAAGTGTGCCCGGGTAAGAAAAAGCAACAGACAGAGAGGAAGGTACAGAGAGAGAGAGGGATGGAGGCATAGAAAAGAGAGGAGGAAACACAACTGTCTCAAGTAACTCTTCACAAAAAGTGTTGGCATGCCAAGACAGAGGAATCAAAGTGGAAAGGTGTGTGCAAACTTGTGCCTGTGTGCACGTGTGTGGGCAGGTGTTGTTTCTGAATTCTTGTTAGTATTCATGACTCACCAGCAGGTAAGGGGCTTTAAGCACCCCACCACCACCACCACCACCACCCCCTCGGGTGTACATTAACTATAATCCCTACACAGCACCACTCAAACACATTCAGCACACACACGAGCCCACACAAGCACACACACACACACACACTTACACCAATGCTCATCCCCCCCAAAAACACACACACATTTATCTTTGACCCTGATTTTTCCAGCTAAAGAATTCATCTTGAACTGTGTTATTGTTTTGTCATCTTTCTCTCAGTCCAACTGCTCTCCCCATCCCAGCAGACTCCCGAAGGAGCTACAGTGTGTTGTGTATGGACAGCATAAAGTGTAAACAAGGAACCTCCCAAACACCAGAGCAAGTACAACACACACGCCCATACACACACACACACACGCAGGGGTTAAAAGGTAACAGGTGCTGGGCCGTCGACTCGGTTATCTTAAAGCAGCCCCGGCTGGGACAGGTGTGAACGTTTTCAGCAGTGTCAGGAAAGTGCGTTTGCACGTGTGCATGATGGATCCATCCCCATATGCGCGTGTGTGTGCGCGTGCAGCGTGTGCGTGCAGCGTGCGTGGGTCTGTGTACGGCCGGATGCACAAGTGGATGTGTGCAGGTGCGAGCGTTTGGATGGCTATGTCTGAGTGCATGTCTGAGAGGCAACCGACCCTCTGATTGCATTTGAGAGATGCCCGCTCTCCTCCTGCCCCCCCCCCCCCCCCCCCCCCGCTGTGAACAGAGACATGAGCATGCCCCACTGCCCACAAGAGCTCTCTGAAACACCTCTCCAACTCTTTATTGGGCCTTGACAACGAGTGAAAGAGACAGAGAAACGGAGAGTTCGAGAGAGAAAAAAAAAGGGATAGTCTATTTAAAGTGTAGTGCCATTTACTAGCAAGAGCTCTGCTATGGCGTTTAGAGCACCGGTTAGCAGGTCCTTGGTACGTTGTAGACTGGCATGGAGCAAACCAGGAGTGCCTATTCAGCAGTGCAACATCCTCTACATGCCCTAGACATTCTGGCAAAGGTGTGTGTATGTGTGTGTGGGGGGGATTATCCATTTGTTCTGTCCGACAACACTAGGTCTATATCCTGTGCACTGTCTGTCGTGTATAGTTTCAGAAAGAGAGTCGATGTCATTTGAAAGATTCGAGTGAGTGTGTGCGGGTACCGACGTCTCTGCTCACTGTGTGTGCGGGCGGGCGTGTGTGTGTGTACTTGTATGAGGCATGCATCTACCAGCCTCTGTGCCACCCCCATGCCCCCTCCACTATGCCATCTGCTCTCCCTTGGCATCACTCCCCCACTGTTAGGATTGCCCCTCCTTCTCTCCCACCAGCCCAGCGTACATACTCCACTATCCTCCATCCTCACTCTCTCTTCACACTCATATAACCACCTGTAACACTGCCAAATACGCCCCTCCGAAACACAAACGTACACACACACACTCAGTCATGCGGTAAACCCGATTGCGTGTGGGCACAAATGCACACACAAATGTGCCCAATGATGCCAATTATAGTTAGACCGAGGTAAAGTGTACAGCACACACACAAACACGCGCGCACACACACACACATGATGTTCCTCCATCCTGCGAACACAACTCTCGTCCCACCAGCTCTGCTCTCAAGCTGTTCGCTCTCTGTGGGGTTTTACAAGTGCTCCACTGCTTGAAACCTCCGGGGTTCGCCGTGTCTCGTTGTTCTACTCCAACAAGCGCAAAACAGAAACACACTTGATCTCTTTTGCCACTAAGGACCGTCGCCACAAAAACATGGCACTACACTATCGGCGAACGGACCGCTTCGAGGCGCACAGAAGTCTTGAACGGATCTCATTGCCGAATCGGGTGGCCCCTAACATGGTTTCCGCCCGCTCTCCTACTACCCCGAGGGTTCCCTTGTGCCAGCCCGCTATGACAGCAGATGGGTTCTTTCAGCATGACATCACACCAGCCGACACAATAAGCATGACATGTGAATGCGAGGGCATGAGCAGGGCAGGGAGGGGGAGGCGCTATTAACACCATATGGGCATCACAAGCACGGCTTCGAATGAAAGGGGCACGCTGCCGGTGAGCGGCAGCGGCGAGCACACACACACACAAGTGCACGCACACACACACACACACGCACAAGTGCACGCACACACACACAAGTGCACGCGGACACACACAGATTTGAACTCACACACACACACAATTAAGACAAGACCGTGTCGCTTCCCTCGGTCTTCCAGTCAGTGATCATGCCCAGTGTTGTCATAGGTTAATGGCTGTTTGCTCCACACAACCTTCACGGTTGATTACTCTGTCCCAGCCTGGGCAGTGGGTCCAGCAGCCGCAGTCTGGCATCAGCAGCCACACTGGCACCAAGGAGCCCTCTGAGCCCACTGTACACTGTGATCTGCTAACCAGGACCAGCACACACAACCCTCGGGGCTGACGGCTTAGCCTGAGATCAGACCAGCATCATGGAGGAAATGACGACTGAACTTGAGTTGATGGTGGGGACGGGAGGGGGCAGGATGGGGCATGAGGAGGGGGATGAGGAGGGGGATGAGGAGGGGGATGAGGAGGGGGATGAGGAGGGGGATGAGGAGGGGCATGAGGAGGGGGATGAGGAGGGGGATGAGGAGGGGGATGAGGAGGGGGATGAGGAGGGGGATGAGGAGGGGGATGAGGAGGGGGATGAGGAGGGGGATGAGGAGGGGAGGGTGGCACAGATGTGGTTGAAGGGGAGGTAGGTGGATGAAAAGTTTCTGCCTATGTCTGACTCCCTTTATCAAGGATGAAAAGCTACAATATAACAATTGATCATTTCAAAAATATGTTCCTAAGCGTTAGCAATATTGGTTATTACAAACGTGTAAGAAGACACAGTATGGTGGAGGGATGTAAGGGGTAAGAGGATGTTGTGAAGGGGCAGCTGAAGGTTGTGTTTCCAAAAACAAGTCAACATCCATTTACCCCTGGAAGGCCCAATCTCCCCATACCAAGTTTCACTTGTGTAATAACTTGTGATTGCTAAACTGTACAGTGTGTAAGTGTAACTAAATAGCAGTTCATATGTAACTACGATGTTGTTACTATACATATTTATATGTAGTCATATGATAGTTAATGCAAAAATAGTGTCAAAAAGAGTTAATTTTAAATCAAATCTGAGCAGGCATTTAGTCATTTTGCCTCTGCATTCTATCGAAATACAGTTCTAAGTGCCTAAATATTTTCCTCATATTAAAATACATTTCACTGAAACAGTTAAGTGTGGCCACCACATTTGTTCCAAGCCGCAAACCCTTTAGTCACAAATACATTTTCGAACCCAGGACTCCAAACCAGCAGACTGTAGGCATTTCTTATGTATGCGGCTCAAATTGAATTCATGATGGATGCTATGCAAATAATACCTTATTTAAAGACCCGAGGGTCCATTTTCATGATTCATGACCACTAACAGTGTTAACCTCTCCTCATTGACTTTCAAATTGTGGAGTGTCTTGGTTAAAAAATGAATCCTGTGCAATTTAAATTGGAAACCCTTTTTGGCAAAAGCTCAAGGGGGTTGCACACAGCAAGCATGTGTGTTTGTGCGCGCATGTGTGCGTAACAGTTAGTGTGAGTGGGTGTGTGTGTGTGTCCATGAGAGACCACGCAATCCATCCTTCACCGCTTGTTGCCGTATGGTATTTTACTATTGTTTTGTCATGTGTATAACAATGTTAGGAAGCGTATGTCTTTGTGGAATTGCTCGTATCTCGACTTCAATAACCATTGAGACAGGCAGTTTTCTGCTATAGAGGGCAGTTACATAAGCAGATAAAAGCAGTTCCTACAGCAGGAGAGGAACGTCTCGCTTGACTTCTCAGATCAGGTTCAAGCGGCGCTTGACGCTGATCGCAGGCGTCTCTTTATGGAGCTCCCACCATCTGGAGAGCAACGTCTATCTCCATAGATCTAATGATGAAGATGTGTGTGTCTGAGGATGTATGTGTGTGTGTGTGTGTGAGTGTGTGTGCACTGCTTTCTTGATGACTGCTCATAGGAACCACGCCCACTAAGACCGTCGATGCGACTGGAGCTCTGATTGAGGATGACAAACCATATGGGAACAACCAGATCAACATTCTGTCTCTCTCACACACACACACACAGTCTCGCACACGCACTCACACACACACACACACACACACACACACATACAACGGCCTGCACCCATCACTCAGCACTGAAAACAGAGGGTCTCTGGCGGGGGAGAGAGTATTGGGGCTGGCAGTCAGCCGAGGACACATCCTGCCACTACAGCGAAACAAGCCTCGCAGCTCCGTCCAAAACACTGGCTGATTTACCGCAGCGGAGGGAGAGAGCAACGGAGGGAGGCTGGTGCGGGTGGAGGGGAGGGAGGAGGGTGGGGACCACACAGAGAATGACCCCCCAGCAATGATTATCCATGGCAGGCACTCTGCCCTCTGTGCCAATTACAGAGATAAGGGTGCATGTGTGCGTGTGCGTGTATGTGGCTGTTATACAGTGCACGATTATATAAGTGCAGTTGAAATCTCCAAGCAATGCAGATGGCCATGACTGCAGTGAAAATTAACAGGGCTGATATTGAGTGGAAGAGATATTGATTTCAATTGTAATGAGACGAGAATGAATCTTGCATCATCTTCTTCCCATCCTATTTCTCTCTCGGTCTGTCTCTCACTCTCTCGCCTCTCTCTCTCCTCTCTCTCTCTCTCTCTCTCTCTCTCTCTCTCTCTCTCTCTCTCTCTCTCTCTCTCTCTCTCTCTCTGTCTGTCTCGCTCCCTCTCCTCTCCCTAACCTATCTTACCATACCATTATATCTCCCTTCATTTCTACCATCATTTTCCATAATTTGTTTTATTTATCTCGTCTCCTTCTTTCCAGAAATCAAGTCCAGGTGGATTTAGCTGATTTGGACCACATTTCCCAGCATGCTGCAGTGGCGGCAGCAGCAGTGCGCCCTGGGAGAGCCATCATTCCAGAAAGGCAGTATGAACACAGACAGCATCAATGTGCCGCGGCCGTCTCCTATAATGAGAGCAGATCTACCCCGTCGCTCTTTACCAGGCCATTGACTTCAAGCGGTTGTGGTCTTAATGTGCGGGGAGAGTTTAACCCTCGTTCCCCGCCTTTCCAATAAAGTATCCACTTTTTTTCCCCTGAAGAGCACTTTTTTCCTCTACACCTGTCCACTCCACCATAAGAACGTAGCTAGGTTTGAGTGGTCTTAGGCTGGGACACCAACCCCATGCTATTAAAACAGTTTCTACAACCTTTTACTGATAAAGAGGTTCTTGCTACAACCTTGTGTGTGAGAAATAGAGCCGTTTTTACTTTTGTTTTTTCTCAAAGGGTCCTCTCACAGGGCTAAGCAAAAATCTTTCATCTGTTCTACTGTAGGTGGATTTGATTGATTTTAAAGGATCAGAGAGTGGAGGGGAGAGCGGTGGTGTGGACTGTTCAGGGTAAATCTATAAAGATTGGGACTCAAGGTTTGACAAGGAAACAGGTCTTCCCTGTCCTACCAGGACTAGTGGATATGGTTCTGGATGTTTCAGTTGAATTGAAAAGTCAACCAATAAATGTGTAAAAAAAAGAGAGAGAGAGAGAGAGAGAGAGAGAGAGAGAGAGAGAGAGAGAGAGAGAGAGACAGAGAGAGAGAAAAAAAGAGGTAGGGAAAATACCGTTGATAGGCATCATGCCACCAACCTTAAATCTCCCTCTCCTTCTCTCACTTAGTGAGAGAAGGAGAGTGAGAGCCCTTCCTCTCCTGTGCCCTCTGCTACATGCGTCTGTTGCTGTTTGTCTGCGTCTGTCTCCATCCTTCTGCCTGCCTCTCTCTCTCTCTCTCTCCCTCTCTGCTTACGTTCGTTCGTCGGGTGTATGGCAGCAGAGCACTGTGAAGAAATGCATTCACAGCGGTTGGATATTTCCAAACCAGAGGGAACAGAGAGAGAAGAGTGCACTCCCGTGAGTTCCGTGTGTGCCTCTCTGACTTGGGAAGGTCAGTGGCCTCAGGTATGAGACCGTTTGTGGACTGACACCTTTCAAAACTGACCTTTGACTCCCATGGATGTGACATTTGCCTCTAAGCACAGTCGTTGCACTTTCTTTTTTTTTTTTTTGGCATTTGGACACAAACGAATACGTGTGTCTCTTAGATCTGGGATTTACTAAAAGATACACATGAATGAGAAGCCCCTCACACACTGCCCCAGCAAGAACTATCCACATTTACATTAACAAAACCTCTCAAAAAGCTTGTTTAAATGCTCTTCAAATGAGGGAATATAATGCAAACTAGCAGTACAATAAGGAAAGAAAGAAAGCATGTAACAGGTAAATTAATCGGTGTCAGAGAAATTAAGAATGTAACCTTTTATTCTGTATAAAATGATGCTGTGTTAACATTCCTTGTGTGCAGAGAGAGGCCACCCCCAAATTAACTGTAGGCAAGGACCAGGCTTAGGTAAACAGGAAGATCCTTAACTTATCTGAGCATGTCATTTAGTTAGCCTAAGCAGGGCAACAGCGGTGTTGTTTAAATGGTTAGCTAGCCCACAAGCTAGCAGACAAACTTTGTACCACCATGGCGTTTGGTCGGTTTGTCTCCTTGCAGCCGGCCGCAAGTAATAAAACGTCCTTGACTTCTTCACCGACTGACTGTGCAACACTTGATAAAGATTAATATTTCTGACAATAGGTAATAAGGCGTTAAGTCAGTAAGTCATATAACAAAATAACGACCCTTTTACCTATTAACTAATGTTTATCTCATCTTAAGATGGCACTAACCCTAGCCCGAACCCTGACTTATATTATTAACAGCTTTATAATCTTATTAACAGATATTACTGAGGATAAACATCTTATAAAGGCTTTTTACCTATTAACCAACGCATATTACAATCACCTGGATATAGAGATCCAAAAAAGACGAGAGCCGTTCTGTAACAGAGGTGATATCTGCCTCTGATCCCCTGCGTCCTGAGAGGCCCAGCACAAAATGGTGCATATACTGTTTATACTGTTAAACGCTGTGAGAGACTGAATCAAATCCAGAACATTGTCAGCGGTGGAGGTATAAATCGTGTTTTACATTATTGCAACAAAGTATTTGAGATGGAGATTAGAATCTATTATAACCGAAGCACGGTGAAGTTTGCAGGGCCAGTTGACCAATAATTATTGTCATGGTCATGTCAAATTGCAACATGTCCGTGTGCCAGCTTAATTGTTTTTTACTGTCGACCCCATAGTCTTCTTTAGCAACTGATAAAACGCATGTGTCAGGAGGACACACAACTACACACACACACACACACACAAACACATACACACACACAGACCCAACCAAAATCACAGGCACACTGGCACATGCACGCACACTCACACACAGACACATGCAAACACACACTTAATGTATCTCTCAGTGTTAGCCAAGTTCATTTCATTTCAGCAGTGGTTAGGAAAATGCTCTGATTATATATTCCTTTGAAGTTTATATAGGCTTCAAAGGATTACTTTATTGGGTCATTTCTGTTTAACATTTTAAGAGGCATTTGGTTCATTTCACATTAAAACATGCAGATAGAGGGAAGAAAAAGGGGGGAAATTAAATGATGCTATATAGAGGAGTGATATTTGCAAACATGTTTTTCCAATCTTCAGACTATGTTGTTGTAATATGATCACATATGTCTGACGGACAGCAGCTAACCAGCCATGTCTGTCCATAGCATTAAAGTACTTTTAATATAATAATCAACGAGGAAACTGGTCCTGGGTTTTTTTTATTAGTGGACTAGCAAGCTTATTGTCAAGGTCTATGTTCAAAATAAACATTGATTTCGTTGTTGGATGTGAATGTGACTTCTAATCAAAGAGCAGAAAAATGTACAGGAGTACGTCCGGGTTGGGGGCGAAAATCAAAGGTATTGTACGAGTCACAAACCTCTCTTTAAGTCAGATTGTGTTGAATTTAGACCAGAGTTTTGAAGATGAAATGAACATTGAATTAAGTGTTTCACCTCCAGTGAAGCGTTAAATTGCCTTAAACAGAGAATTTAATTTCACCCGAACATTTCAAATTATTCCAACTGCAAATGTCAGTGACTGCTCGCATTTCAAACAAACTGCTCCAGTGCTACAGGGGAGGTATCCCTTTGCCTGAAACATCACCGAAATACGGTATTTACCTAGTGTTTCAAAAAAGGAACTGATGTTTGGACTACATGCAACATTATTGTCTCTTGTGTAGTTAAGGACAGAGGTAATTCATATGAATGAATCACATACTATTTATACATATATATATATATGTATATATATACTATATATGTATATATATTGAGAGAGAGAGAGAGAGAGAGAGAGAGAGAGAGAGAAAGAGAGAGAGAGGAGAGAGAGAGAGAGAGAGAGAGAGAGAGAGAGAGAGAGAGAGAGAGAGAGAGAGAGAGAGAGAGAGAGAGAGAGAGAGAGAGAATGTGTATGTGGGGACATACACATACAAATTCACCTTAATAAACTGGATATAACAACATTACAGAACTGCAATGGCATGTGAATCATGAACAAACAAATGAATAAACACACGGAATGAGCTCATTCAAATAGGCAGTGAATCCTCTGACTTGTCTGTACATGCTGACTGTGTCGGTGTGACAGGTATGTAACGGACCTGGCCACGCTCTGTCACAAGGTCTACGGACCGATGTTCACCACTCGCTGGGCTCGAACACGTCACCTTTGACTTTCCAAGAGCAACCACTACCAGCAAGGCCAACGAAAATCTAGCTCTTCATTGACCCAGGTGGCCTGTTATATACAGTTAGGTCCATAAATATTTGGACATTGACACAATTTTCATCATTTTGGCTCTGTATACCACCACAATGGATTTGAAATTAAACAATCAAGATGTGCTTTAAGTGCAGACTTTCAGCTTTAATTTCAGGGTATTTACATCCAAATCAGGTGAACGGTGTAGGAATTACAATACATTTTATACGTGCCCCCCCCCCTTTTTAAGGGACCAAAAGTAATTGGACAATTGGCTGCTCAGCTGTTCCATGGCCAGGTGTATGTTATTCCCTCATGGGAGTTCGTTATTTCATTGACAAGGAGCAGATAAAATGTCTAGAGTTCATTTCAAGTATGGTATTTGTGTTTGGAATCTGTTGCTGTCAACTCTCAATATAAGTCCAAACAGCTGTCACCATCAGTGAAGCAAGCCATCGTTAGGCTGAAAAATCAAAACAAACCTATCAGAGAGATAGCAAAAACATTAGGTGTGGCCAAATCAACTGTTTGGTACATTCTTAAAAAGAAAGAACGCACTGGTGAGCTCAGCAACACCAAAAGACCTGGAAGACCACGGAAAACAACTGTGGTGGATGACAGAAGAATTCTTTCCCTGGTGAAGAAAAACCCCTTCACAACAGTTGGCCAGATCAAGAACACTCTCCAGGAGGTAGGCGTATCTGTGTCAAAGTCAAAAATTAAGAGAAGACTTCACCAGAGTAAATACAGAGGGTTCACCACAAGATGTGAACCATTGGTGAGTCTCAAAAACAGGAAGACCAGATTAGAGTTTGCCAAAAAACATCTAAAAGACCCTGTACAGTTCTGGAACAACATCCTATGGACAGATGAGACCAAGATCAACTTGTACCAGAATGATGGGAAGAGAAGAGCATGGAGAAGGGAAGGAACTGCTCATGATCCAAAGCATACCACCTCATCAGTGAAGCATGGTGGAGGTAGTGTTATGGCGTGGGCATGTATGGCTGCCAATGGAACTGGTTCCCTTGTATTTATCGATGATGTGACTGCTGACAAAAGCAGTAGGATGAATTCTGAAGTGTTTCTGGCAATATTATCTGCTCAGATTCAGCCAAATGCTTCAGAACTCATAGGACGGCGCTTCACAATGCAGATGGACAATGACCCGAAGCATACTGCGAAAGCAACCAAAGAGTTTTTTAAGGCAAAGAAGTGGAATGTTCTGCAATGGCCAAGTCAATCACCTGACCTAAATCCAATTGAGCATTCATTTCACTTGCTAAAGACAAAACTGAAGGGAAAATGCCCCAAGAACAAGCAGAAACTGAAGACAGTTGCAGTAGAGGCCTGGCAGAGCATCACCAGGGACGAAACCCAGCGTCTGGTGATGTTTATGGGTTCCAGACTTCAGGCTGTCATTGACTGCAAAGGATTTGCAACCAAGTATTAAAAGATTAGATTTATGATTATGTTAGTTTGTCCAATTATTTTTGGTCCCTTAAAAAGGGGGGGGCCACATATAAAATGTGTTGTAATTCGTACACCGTTTACCTGATTTGGATGTAAATACCCTGAAATTAAAGCTGAAAGTCTGCACTTAAAGCACATCTTGATTGTTTCATTTCAAATCCATTGTGGTGGTATACAGAGCCAAAATGATGAAAATTGTGTCAATGTCCAAATATTTATGGACCTAACTGTACTTGAGGAGTGCGTTCCACGGATTTACACCCCTTACATAGGATTACCTATTAGCTGTAGGGCCATGTGTCATCCTGACCAGGCTCAGTGACACATGGAAGTGTTGCAGTGTGCAGGTGGCACCTTAGACGATGGAGCCTGTCAGGAGACCATGCGCGTGTTTGTGTGTGGAAAAGCGTTCGGTCGAATGTATGTTTGCGTCTGTGGGTACGATTCTGTTTGCGTGCGTGTCTCCATTTGTGCGCGCGTTTCTCTAAGCGTTCACAGGTGGAGGGGGGCCAAAGGGTGTGACATCAGTAGGAGGAAGCATCAGGAAGCGACACGCACGCCAAAACGTCCGCACACGTCTCATCTCGCCCCCCGGTACAGCAGTACCGAGCGGGCGCTTCGAAGGTCACGACCGCGTGTCTGTCCCAGACAACATCTAACAGTCCGGACCTCATCTGACAGGAACGACAGTCTTTGTCTGGCGCTCATCCCATCAAATCACACAACAGCGTTCCCAGCCAAGTGTTAGCAGCCATCGACCAACTTGACAACACGGATCACACCCAATTGCATCCAAAAGTAGTTAAACTCAAATGGGCAACTCCTGTGCACGGTACATAACAAGATAAGCCCTGAGGCTTGTATAGATGGTTCTCTGGCAGTATTTCAAATTGTGAACGTGCAATAATGAAATAGCATAGAATGTATCATCAACTATGTATAAACTTTACGCTATAGAAGTTTTGCTCAACTGCTTCATTGCTTTCATCCATCCACAATGCATGCTACGTAAAAGTAATGCAACAGAATCAGGACGCTGACTTTACTGCCTTCTAAAAGCTGTGTGTGCCCTCTGGTGGCGTAATCATTTCTTCTTCTACTCTTTACACAATGGATTACAGATGCTATAGTGACACCTTGTGTTTGAATGGTTGCACTGCCCAGGAATGTGTATGTGTCACACCAGTGGAACAAGACACAATAGCTCTCCACGTCTTACCTTGGCATTCTCTTTACTGCGCGACAAAGTGTCAAAACAAGTTATACTTTCACAAGTCCATTGTACGGCACACCAGGTACATAATGCAAATAGGTCAATCATGCAGCCACACATACAGTCAAAGATACACACATATACACAATCAGGATCGCAAATTCCGACAAAACACACTCGCGCACACACACACGCAGCAGGTTTCTCCTACTATCATCACTTGAGATACATAACAGTTTGAAGTGATTCGGTCACATTTGCTGACTGACTGAAGATTTTCTAGAACTCTCTCATCTCAACAGGTGCTGTGCCCTAGTTTGGGAAAGCAATTAACTGTCTAGACAACAATGTCCCACATAAAATAGCACACATAACACCTGCACCTGTGGGCTCTGTCAACTATGGAAAAAAAGGATTTCCTAAACAGTCATATAAGCATCCTGAAACAAGGTGAATATACCTATCATTGGGAAGGTGAAGATGGAGAAACAAAAAAGGAAATTGGAAATGGAAATGGGAAGTTACTGAAAACAAAGAAACAGCCGACAATTGTGAAATGAAGAGCAAAAAGGAATATGAAAAAAATCATTCTATAATCACAGAATTTTAACAGGTGGGGAAATCATTTATTTTCAAAATCATAGGGGGATGAAAAACACATTTGAAACTTAACGGCCGGTAATATCACACAGGAATAATAGTTTAATCGAAAATAACTCAAATGATATATATTGAGGCTTGGAAATGGATGGAGAAAAGAACAGGAAGACATAATGACATAACTGTCACGTCTATGACATGAGGGGAGAGGGAGGAGCAGGAAGCGAGGTGGAGAAGGTACATATCACAGTCACGTCGAGACAGTCAAAAATAAGTAATTGTAAAAATGCATAGAACCACTTACTGAGATTACAGTCTATCCTGATACAATCTGGCAGGGGAGAGAGCGAGATGGTGAGATCAAATCAAAAGAGAGAGAGAGAGATAGAGAGAGAGAGGAAAAGGAGAGAGAGAGAGAGACATTTTACATCCTTCAAGGTAAATTCTGCAGACAACCAAGCAAATCTCTGGGGGCCACCATCCGGGGACAAGCAGCGAGTCAGTATCACCCTTTTCCTTTTTCCCACACCTCCGTCTCATCCCTCGGTCCCCAAACCCACCCACGCCACGCCCAGAACACTACAGAAGGCAAGCTAAATTCATTCAATCTTTAGAAAAAAAAGACAAGTAAAAACCGAATACATTTTGACTGTAAACTACTGTTCTGTGCATCAAGGCAGAGTAAGAACTGCCACAAACACTGAGCTACAAAAGAGTTAAGATGGTAGTGGAAATGGATTAGACACGTCTTTTTTCCCACGGGACAGTTTACGTCCACAATGCACTATGGAAAAAGACAACAAAGCATTCAGGATATGGAACAAAATCCACCATTGTACATTACGGGACTGCTTTCAATATGGCATTCAGGATTAGAACAAACCAATCAGTCCTATTGCTTCCCAGCTCAACATTGGGGTAACAAATTCAAGATCATAGCATACAGTAGGGAAAACGTGCGTTATTCAGTGCTTTCATAATCCCTATTCGCTACAGCGCAAGACACGGTAGCGTTTCGAACTGAAGGAGTAAATTGTGTGGAAAAAGACACCCAGTAATGGCTTCTTGAGTAAGCAATACAAAGTATAATTTATCATGAATTGGAAACAGCTTGCCTTGTGTAATTCTTTGGGGGGTGAAAACCAAAAGCAGCAACGGTAGGAAAAGGGTGATCTGCACACATCAGCCACTATCTGCCATTTGCACACATGGGCACCTGGATGAGAAGACCACTTGACACCAAAATTCACCTTTTTCATTGAGATAGTTTGACGTATTTATTCCTTTTACAGTAAATGAGATTATTGGGGCTTCTCTTCCACCTAGTGGTTGAGTGCTTCATGTGCAGGTGGCCGTGGCCGTGGTGTAGTCTCGAGCTGTCAACCGCTACAGAATAGTGGACGCAAACAGCCAGGGACCGGACTCACTGATGCGGTCCTCTCCGTATCGCTCATTTACGTGCCTCTCTTCATGGATGGAAAAGCATCAAAGTTGCAGGCGTGTTTAGACAGTGCCCTTCCTGTAGGCTTACACACGCCTGATGCTTTTTGATCCACACGGAAGGATAAATAAGCATACGCTTTGAAAAGGGGTAGAAAATGCCAACATAGGTGTGTGTGTGTGTGTGTGTGTGTGTGAGAGTGTGTGTGCGTGTGTGAGTGAGCCAAGAAATTATGTGGAATGTTTGTTTTTCCATTTCGGACGTGTGAAGCTTGAATACATCGATGAGATTTGTGAGGTTGTCCCCCACTTTTTGAAGTGAAGTTTATGTGTGATTAAAAATGCATTGAGAACAGTGCTTGCTTGTGTTTTGTGTGCAATACATAAACAAGCAAGGCCCCATACAGTAGCAATGCGAGTAGGCAGATTTGAGTCATGCTTACAGTATCGTGTTATGTCAAACTCATTTTAGCTGATGCTTTTATCCAAAGTGACGTACAATACAGGGATCATCTAAACCTGTAAGCTCTTGGGCTGCAGGCAAGTGCTCTATCTACTGAGCTATGTCAGGGTGTGTGTTTGAATGAGTCAAATAGACATCTTCGTAATCTGTCGAATTAGCCCGTATTGATCAGATGATTACCATAACTGATCACTAATTGCTGCTAATTGTGTCCCTGAATGCTCTTTCACATTGATTTAAGACTTGAGTTTAATAAATCCTAACAAGGGATTAGGGATGCGCAGATATTAAAGATATCCCACGGATTCTAATGTCTTTCATTAATTGCCTTGCAAACATTATGGAAAAAAACTCAGATCACAGGACTGCCCCTCTAGGTATCATTTGATTTTGAGTCATTTGGAAGGAAGATACGTAGGAGTGAAAGAAGGTGTTTTGGTAAACGGATATCTGACTTGCTTGAGAGAATTAGAACTATGGATTCGAATTCAGCCTTATTAACTAAGATAAATGATGGGTTTGGATCTCGGTTTGTTTGGAGGCATCCGTGTGCATGGTGTGTGTGTGCCCTGCCTCAGATTCCTGGAGGCTGTGCGTGTGTGTGTGTGTTTGAGTGCATGTGTGTTTGTTTGTGTGTGTGTGTGTGTGTGTGTGTGTGTGTGTGTGTGAGTGTGGTGTTTGTGTTGCTAAGGGACAAGGCTGGCAGTGAGCCGGTCTCTCTGACTGTCTGATCCGAGGGCCGCAGACATAGAGGCCATTGAAGGGATGAAAAGTTCCATCTTCTGAGCCTTGGCCAGGTGAGAGAGGAATGAGAATGAGAGAGAATAAGAGGTGAAGAGAGAGAGAGAGAGAGAGAGAGAGAGAGAGAGAGAGGGGGGGGGGGAGGGAGAGAGAGAAAGGGATAGAGAGAGATAAAGAGAATAAGAGATGAAGACAGAGAGAGTGAGAGAGCAAGAGAGAGCACAATACTGGTAGAGAGATAGAGAGAGAGAGAGAGAGAGAGAGAGAGAGAGAGAGAGAGAGAGAGAGAGAGAGAGAGAGAGAGAGAGAGAGAGAGAGATGTGACACGGACAGCAAAAGATTGGGAGACAGAGAAAAAGAGATGAGAGGATGAAGGATGGTATGCTCAGAGGAAAACGTCCCCTGTCCCACCACGTCACACAGTCCTGTACTCCACCCAACCTCTGGTAGTATTCAAGTCACACACCTGTCTACTAGGAGTCCCTACTCCAATCTACACTTCCTAAGACCTAATATTATTTTGTGATTAGTCAGGCATAAAGTTTTACATTGATAACATCAGTGGGGGTCAAATGGCTGAGCGGTTAGGGAATCGGGCTATTAATCAGAAGGTTGCTGGTTTGATTCTCAGCCGTGCCCAGACTTGCCTCGGGGGAATTCCCCTGTAATTACTGTAAGTCGCTCTGGATATAAGGTGTCTGCTAAATGACTAAATGTAATGTAAATGTAATAACATGTTTATAATAGGTAGCATTAGCATGAACTGTTAAAAATATTTGTCATGTCAGAGATTCTGAAGAATATGTCAGTGTATATTCTTTCATTGTGCCAGTGCATCATTGTTAACAGATATCCTTTCACATTTTTATAAACTTGACTTTACTAACTGTTCCTATCTCGACACAACCACTAAACTATGATGCCCTCTAATGTGAGTTTTGGAGTTCGAAATCCTTAACGCTTCTCTGGCACCCCCTCCTGGTAGACAGGGTGAACAACCAAAGTTGATCACCAGGTTGGACAGTTTACATCCCCTGGGTAAACAAGCCCAGACTGGGGCGCAGGGCTGCAACAGGAGTACAGGAGTAGCAGCTCCACCTAGTGGCCACCAGACAGGATAGCAGACCGAGACACGAGCGAATCAGGAAGGGTTGAGGATCATGCTCATAGATAATGAGCATGGGGCGGGGGGGGCGGGGGAGGGTCACAGGGAGACCACAAAAAAGGGGCGTTCGGTGCGAGGGCTTCCGCAGGGGCAGGAGGGGGACGGGAGGAAGGAGGGGATGAAGGAGGGGAGAGGGGGGGGGGTGGGGGTCGTACCTAGGTTGACGGTCAGCTTGACCTTTCCCCCATCCAGCTCCAGGCGGAGCGTGTCGGCGGACTCCTTGGAGGTGGTGGCGGCGAGGAGGCCGTAGGCCCGCTGGGACATGAAGCGCAGCGCCACGTCCTCGGCCTCCGTGTGCATGGTGCCCGGCATGATGATCTTCAGGTACATGCTGCCGTCGTAGCTCAGCACGGTCGCCTCTGTTTGGGGGGAGAGGGGGAGGAGGGGGGTGGGCCCCGCACACGCGTACATACATAAAGACACGCACGCATAGACATGCACGCGAGCATATACCCGTACACCCAGAGACACATGTGCATTAGTGCACACACACACAAACACACACATAAAGACACACATACAAAGACACACACACACACACACAGACACAGACGTACATCATCGAGTTAGAACTGAGAAGTACAGTGAAACAGACACACAGAGATCTGATACAGTAGAATGACAGTCTCGTCAGCGGCACAAACGCACTCACAGAGGATGGATTTCTAAACAGGAATTAACTACTGCAGGAAACAAACTGGGGTGACCACTAAGATGCTGCATCAACATTATTTTGGTTGTGTGGTAAGATGCGTGTCACCAGTTGCCATGGGGACTCCTCTCATCCGGACACGACCCTTAATATTTAGGTTATACAACTGGTTTTGAGCCATGGTTTCCACCCTTGTGTGCGTTTGTGTGTCTGTATGTGTGGGTTGTACAGAGACAAATCCAAGGTTGTCCTCAATAATGTGGCGTGACGAAAAATAATGATAATATTCAGGATGAGGAATGAGATTCAGCAAATCTAACTACCATGGAATATTCCATGATAAAATGTGGACTACAATTAGTTTGGCTTAACGTCGTTCACATATAAGCTAAATGTCCAGTAACAGTAATGACCGTCTTCATGGCTGAATGAAACAACACAATGCATCTGAGAATGTGATGTCATAAGGAATAGTCCTGCATCATATACAACCACACTAGGTGGCAGTGGAGGACTGCAGAGATGTAGACTGTTTGTTATCCAGATGTCTCATGACGGGGCTGTTCGCAAAAACAAACACATGCAAAAATCCACGTTTATATGGATTTCTACAATGGTTCTTGCAATCTTTTGTGTTCTCAGTCTCTCTCAATCTGTCTTTATAATGTCTCTCTCCTCCCTCAGAACCCCGTGCTCTACCCTTCTTTCTTTCGCAACCTATGTTTGTAATGTGTCTCTTCTCCCTCTCTCCAAACAGACCCTGTCCCCCCCCCCTCTCTCCTATCTCTATCTCTCATTCTCTGTCTCTCATTACATGTTCATAATGCATCTCTATGGCTCTTCCCCCTCTAAACACAGCCTCTCTCTCTCTCTCTCTCTCTCTCTCTCTCTCTCTCTCTCTCTCTCTCTCTCTCTCTCTCTCTCTCTCTCTCTCTCTCTTTCTCTCTCTCTCTTTTCTAACTTCTGTTCTCTCTTTCTAATGATCTCTGCTTGAGCCAAACACTCTGCCCCTCCGCAGTCTCTCCCTCCTCTCCTCCAGCTCAAAGGAAGTGCGTCACGGCTTCCCCCCCTGGCGATGTCACACCACCCCTCCGGTCTCATTAGGGGGACCAGACGTTAGGGAGCTAGCGAGCTAGCGAGCTACGTGGCGTCGCCAGGACAAGGCAGAAAACGGGCCGGGCCACCTGGAGAAGTGCGCGACTGCCCCAGATGGTGCGAGTAAGCCTCGGGCGCTCGGCCCGAAATGCTATGCCAGTCGTCCAGCAGTTCACTCTGTGTGTCTGTGTGTGGTTAACCCCTGCCAAGACAAGCCTAAATGCCACCCAGCTCCGAGCTCGAAAACGGACGGCTCGACGAGAAAAGCTAACTCTCTTTTTGACAGCAGCTGCGTAGAGGTTTAAAGGAGCACGGCGTGTGTCGAGATGACCATTTTTTCATTTATTGTCTGCCTTTGTAGAGCTATTGACCATCTTGTAGCAAAAAGTGTGAGATGTACCTTTATTCAAAGGGCCGACGCACAACGTTGTTAGGCTAATTATTTGGGGCTGCATTGTGACCGAGGGGAATTCCTCACCTGCTGCTTGGTGCTCAATGTGATTTCAGTCTCTCAACCACAAAGGCTGCAACTAAACGAATGCTCACCTATTTCACAGTTGGTACCCAGGTAGCCCGTGCCGGTGCAATCGCAGATGTATCTGTTCCAGCCCTCCTTGCACAGGCCTCCATTCCCACAGGGGGCGCCGCTGCACCTCTTCTGGGGCTCCCGCGTGCAGAAGCTGCTCACGCCCGGAGAGCTCTGGATCTCGGCTAGGCGCCGCACGTCGCGGCTCTTGCCGTCGATGAAGAGGTCGCGCACGCAGCCCACGTAGCCGTAGTTGAGCAAGGCGGTCCAAACCTCCGGGGACAGCACCAGGTCGCCGCGTGCCTCGGGGAGCCCACCCAGGAACATGTCGCTGTCCAGGTCCAGGATCTCGCTGCCCTCGTTGGAGTTGAAGGGGATGCTGCGGCTGTTCACCGAGATGGAGCCTGGTGGGGAGGGGGGAGAGGAGGAGGGCGAGGAGGGAAGGGAGGCGGGGGAGGGGGAGGAAGGTGAGGGGTAGGGGTGGGGGGGGGGTGGGGGGGAAGAGGGAGAGGAGGCGGAGGAGGGAAGGTAGGCGGAGGGGAGGGAGGGGAGGAAGTTGAAGGGGAGGGATGGGTGGAGTAGTAGGAGGGGGAGAAGGGGGAGAATGGGGAGGAGGGAAGCGAGGGAGGGAGGGAGGGGGAGAATGGGGAGGAGGGAAGCGAGGGAGGGAGGGAGGGGGAGGTGGGGGAGGAGGGAATGGAAGCAGAGGAGGGGGAGCCAGGTGGAGGGATGAGTGGAGGAGGATGGAAGGGAGGAGGAGGAGGGAAGGGAGAAGAGGCAAGGTGAGAAAAGGAGAGAGATCAAGAGGGAGAGAGAGAGAAGGAGAGAAGATTAAAATAGTTGATGGTGCAATGCTCAGCTTTTTGCATTGAGTTTGTGTGCATCGTGTAAGAGTGTGTGTGTGTGTGTGTGTGCGCACACGTGTGAGCACGGGACTCAAATCACATCATTATTCCCAGTAAGTTTGCTAACAAGTCGACTTGATAGACCGGCTCTCAGCTGTGTAAGTGTGTCTCTGTAATTGAATACGTTTCTGTGTTTGTGTGTGTAGGTAGGTGTGCTTTTGTTTGTCTGGTTGTGTGTCTATATATAATTGGCTGAAGTGTGAGAAGCAGAGCTGAATCTGCATAGAGTGAGGCACACAAATGCTCCTCTCCCTGCACCTTCCAGTGATGTACGACGTCCTCTTAATTGTCTATTAAAAGGCAATTACTGCAGAGGCGGGAATGTGATCCCCTGCCCCACTATGGATCGGTGCTGGGGATTAGGGATGACGTATGAGGAGCTCTCCCACCTCTGTGTTACTTATCAGTCGCTGACACACACACACACACTCGCATGCACACAGGTACACTGCGAAACACTTACACACCTGCAGTTCATAAACATCCCCCTCCCCCTGCCACACGCATGCAGGTCACCTGCAGCACACTTACAAACCGACAGCACGTACACCTCAACGCCCGCCCGCCCCACACACACGCACGCACACACCCACACTGATAACCAATAACCAGTCCATAAATATCTACCTTAAAGCATCTACGACCACCTTAAAGTTAACCAAGCAGCTAACGGCACAAGATTCTCACCTTTCCTTCCCTCTCTCTGGAAGTCCACGTGGCACCAATCCCCGTCGTTGACCTTCTTGTTGCTGGTCTTCAGCTTGATACTCCCAGAGCCCATGTCCATCAGCAAGTACAGATACCCGTCCAGCAACTCCATAGCAAAGTAGTCCGTCTTCAGCTCGCGACTAGGCCGCTGCGGGAGCTGCTCTTTAGGACCCTGGGGACGCCCGTGGCTGAAGAGCAGCAGGCCGCTGGGCTCGGTGGTTTTGAAGTCGAAGGAGATGGAGCCCGTCTTCTTGGTGTGCCACTTGGGCAGGGCGATGTACGACTCGGGCGTCTCGAAGGTCACGGGGTCGAGGGCTGCCACGTCCTCGCAGCGGAACACCAGGTCGCCGTACAGACTGATTTTGGCGTCGCGCATGATGGCGAGCCGCGAGAGCTCCAGCTTGAAGTCGTTGTTTTTGTACACCACCTGGGGAACGGAGGGAGGAGATGGTTGCCGGTGTTAAACACGTTCCCCATTAGGTCTTAGACATTTCACGTGACTTTTGGGGAATAAAACAAATTTAGATGTGCATGTGGACATCTGTGGGTTATTTTTGTGAAAGCTACTTTCAAAGCCTGTGAGACAGGCAGTAGACATGGGACCTCACCAGATCCTGCCTGAGGACGAATGCAACCGTTCCTGACAGACCCTAATAAGACGTAAGGCTATTGTTACAACTCAAACTATTGCACGTGTATACGTGTGTGTGGTTGCGACCATGCGTTTAGAATGTATTAGGTGCTAAAAGATAGACGAGTTTTATTATGCCGTCTCACTTCCCCCTTTTCTCTCGCTTTATTTCTGTCAGGTCCATAGACTATAGTGATGGCTGTCATCAAGGAAATGGCGCTAGCCTGGGAGAGATGGCACACTGTGAAATAGCTGGAAAGTGTGAGAGCACCTCTTAGACGGCGGGCGAGAACGGAGGAGCCAAGTGGCTTCTCACATCCCAGAGCCCGTCACGCACACACACACACACACACACAGACAGACACAAACACACACACACGTGGGTTACACGCTCGCACACGGGCAACACACAGACATCCATGGAAGGAGGCACACATTCATGTTCTGACTAGTGCCCTGGAAGCACATGCAGTTTCAAGCCAAACGCAAAGAAATTACATACTTTTTTTTCGTTCTTTTTTTTGTTGTTGCTGCATTCCAATTTCTCTGTGCTATAGCTCTACGAAAAAACGTCACACAATCAAGTTCTTTGAGCTCTGAGAATGTTCCGTTTTAAAGTGTCGTTATGAGAAAAGTGGAAGTCTTCCTTATCCTCTACATATCCATTCCAAAAATTACTATTTCAGGACTGTGTGAACTCCTTTTCCTGCAGACTCCCTCAGCCTCTCTCTCTGTAGCAGCCGCGGGATGGGCTAACTGGGGTAAGTCCTGAGGTGTCGCGTGCTACTGCGTGTGGACCCCACAGTCTTGTCATTAGCAAGGATTAGTGCTGCTAATTATCCGTGCTAACTCCCCTCTGGCAACCAGTTTGAGCTACTTGGGGTGATACAGTGCGAGGGAGGGTTGGTGATAGATAGAGAGTGTGAGACTGAGAGAAACAGACAGACAGACAGACAGACAAGAAGAGGACGGGGAGAGGAGACGGCACATGCAGTGAGGAGAGAAAGAGAGAAGGGAGATAAAAAGAAGGAAGGAGGGAGGTGAGAGATGACGTGTGAGCCATGAGGCCCCAAAAGAAACAGAAGGCTAAGGAGGAGTGTGACGAGAAGAGAGGGGGATGTTAAAGACCAAAAATGAATGGAAAGAAGGGGTGTGTGTGACAATGGTCGGAGACCTTAAAGTAAGGGAGGAGAACTGAGAAGTTCATTATAAAGACAGGCAGGAGGAGAGTTAGGATGAGGGAAAGAGAAAAGAGAGATGGAGGACAAGGGAAGACAGGGAATAAAGGGAGGAACAGGAACGGTGGTGGATGAGAAGGCAGAGGAGATGTGGTTGTGCATCTCGGAAAACAGCAGCCTGAAAGGGCTAAATGCTGGCATTGTGTCACAGAGAACCCAGACAGTGTGAATCTGGGCTATAGAAAAGCGATATAGAAACCTGTATTCAACAATGCAGTTAGACTGCAACCTCATCTGACTCACTCACGACACTCCAGGAAATTTTCCAGTTCCAAAGAAAAGGCATTTCAATTCATCTTTTTACTTAGCGTGGAAAGGTGTAGACTTTTGCAAGCAGGGCCATGTATTATACATATAACAGCACTGACTTTTCAACCCAGGCCAGGATCTGCATTTAAAGCGCAAGAAAGCTTATGAAATGAATGAACCAAGTTGAAAGAGTCTTACTTCAGATATAAGATCTGGTGGGATTTAATGATTTACGATTTAAAAAAAAAAGAGAGAAACTATGGTTTTCTGTTTCTAAGTTTAGTGGGCGTTCAAGCCACCAGGATGTTTGTAGAGATGACATGTGTATTGGCTTATGCTTTTTAGTGTTCTGATGAGTTTGCTATCGCTGGACTGCTTTCCCTGCTGCCGGGTGACTAGATTGATTTATTTTGTCATTGAGAAACTCCAGACATAATCACTTTTTGCTGATGCTCCGGGGTGCGAGTGTGTGCTATAGCAATGTGTGTGTGTGAGCTTAGGCAAGAGAGTTTAGTTTGTTGCTATTGTCCCCTTCAAATATTTCACAGAAATCATCCTATCATAAATATTATTTATGGAAATCTGTAAAAGCTGACTGGCTAAGTTGATTTTGAGCAGTCTTACAGTCTCTCGCACAAGTACACACACGCACGCACACACACACACACACACACACACAAACACGCACAGACACATGCACACAATGTTGTCTGTCAGATTACAGAAAGTTAAGAAGATTCTATCATCATTGTAAGGTGAAGTTTTATCATTGACGCAAGACGCTGCAGAAATAGGCTCGGATGGCGGTGGGTGAGAGATGAAGGGTACAAGACGAAGGAGGAGAAAGAGAGGGAGGAGAGGGGGAAGGGAAGGGACTAGTGTGCAGAATCAGTCGAAGAAATCAATTTTTAATTTGGCTGTCAGGATGGTAAAGCTGGCGTTCCAACAACACTGGCGTGGACTTAATTACACAAACGCCCGGAGAATAGGAGGGAGGGAGAAAGGGAGAAAAGGAGGGTGAGAAAGAGGGGGACATCAAGGTCACAAGTAGAGAGGAGGAAAGGTGGCAGAGAGGGCACAGATGGTGAAAAGGGGGAGAAAGAGAACAATTGTGAATGACACTGGAGAGAGTGAGGATGGCGTGATATGATTTCTCACACAAACACAAAAGCACACAGATTCAGAGGCAACGAAACACACACATACACACACATGAATAGAACAAACACATCCCAGCACACAGAGCACATTTATGAACACAGAAGCAAACAGATACAGGTCAGCATGTCCTGTATTACCATTTCTGTATTATAAACGATAAGAATGTGTTTGTTTTGAAGTGTATATCAATTCAAAAGTCTTTGAAGGCACAACCCCCCCCCCCCCCCAGGTCTCCTTCTCACTCAATCTTTTGCTACTGTACCCACTGTAGGTTGTTTGGGTCCAGGAAGCCACACACACACGTTCCAGCTCCCCAACACACAAGTACCACAACAAATATCTCTCTCTCACTTCATATGTGTCTATCAATTTATATCTTTACTCTCGGTCTAGCTAAAGTATTTTTGTCTATATACCAAACCATAATGGCTAAACTAAAGATTTATCATGTCTCATAACATTGTATGGCTAATACAGTACAGTATGCCAAAATGTCAGGGTGACATACTATGATAACATTTTGAAGTAGGGATTCCCACTCTGACCCATAACCCATTTCCCAGGAGAGAGATGTGATCCGTAGAGAAAATGGGACAATAGCAGATGGTTGTGAACCTGACTGTCAGTTTGAAGTGATTTGAAAAGTAGCATTTCCCAAACAAGTGGATTTGTATGCATACTGTCTGCTGCAGTGTATACTGTGTAAACACAGCTGTTTCTACTGAGTAAAAGTTAATTGTTCGGTGTGTAGTGAGTGTATCCACTGAAGCTGCCTGTGTTGTAGCGTCAAAATCCAGAACCTGATGTCTACACCCTGAAAAACTAGTCCTGACACCTTTTTTTCATGTGTTTATGTATTTTTTTTTTACTATATTCGAAAGTTGGTTTTGGAGCTGAATTCAACCATGTTCAACCAAAAAATACAATAGAATTCTTTTCAGATTCGGTTGCAATGTTACTGTCACGCCCAGGTCTGGTTTATCCTGACAGTTATAGATTCAAAACAATTCAATAAAAATGATATTTGAGCTATTGCCCCGTTTCTGATCATCCTCCTGTTCACACTGCATTAAAAGCAATTTCACAACCATTTTTTCTCTCCCAAAGGCAACCCCTTAACTTGTCACATTATCCGTTTGTTCTTATGTCGATTCTTTCACTTCATTTTTCTGTTAGATTATCACTCATGCAATCCCATCTCCCACTTCCACTTTTCTCACTTAAGCAGCTATGGCATCCCATGCTATTTTCACATGTCTATCTGTTTCTCTCTCTGTCTTTCTCTCTATATCTGTCCCCCTATTTTGGTCTTATTTTTCTCTTGCTCTCTGCCATTGTTTCACTCTCTTTCTTACTTTCTCTTTCTTTCCGTCCTCAGTTTTGAGTGAGGTGCCTTGAGAGGATATACATTTGGGATCTTTTTTTCCCCCAATACCAAATAATTAAATTGTAATCATAAAAGCATTAATTAAACTTGAGATGGAGCGATAACTATATCATTCATTAAAACGGTTGAAAAAGTAATTACTTATTCAATCAGCCAACCTTTATAAGGGAATGTAGTGATTCACTGCCATTTCTCCCTAAAATTCAGTACCCGAACAAAAATGTAATGTTGTAATCAGACTAGTGCTCTTGTCAGCTTGTTAAGTTGTGGCTTGAAGCCTAGGTAAAGAAAAGCAATTTCATACAAAATATTGGGACTTGGTTTTCCCCCTGCTATTAGCAAATGTATTTGTTTACTTCCTCAGACTGATGACCAAATTAGCTTCCCCCCTGGAGAAAATGCATAATGTTCAGAGTTCTCATGCTAACTTTCTACTAAAGGACAATGGGTTCATTGTATCTTCAATGGAGTCGGTGTGCTTTTCTGGGTGTGTGTGTGCGTGTGTATGTACGTGTAATTCTGAGAGAAAAGAAAAGAGAGAGTGAGCGAGCGAGAAAGGGGACAACATCTCGAATACTACAAGCAAAATGTTAAGCATTCGTTTTAAACAGGATGTACGATACATCGTGTATCTGTTTAGGATGTCTCGTAGCATTTATGGAAATAATGACAATTGCGTGACAGAAGCACGCAGAATGTCACACTCCCTTGCTAACATCCCGTAGTGACGCGTATTAAAAATAGGTCTTTGTGCATGTGTGTGTCAGTGTGTGGTTGTTGTTTTCCCGTCCCTTGCTGTGGTGTGTGTGTACAGCAGCGTAGCATGTTTAGTCTAGCAGTCGAGGCAGGAGGAAGCAAAAACATTAGGAGAGGGCTCATGATTAATCTGACAGCCTGTCCGACGCCTCCCACACTCTCCCGCAGCGGCCCACGCTATGGAATATGACATCAGTGTGGGACGATCGCTGTTTGCTCGTCTCCGTGTTTTGACTCCTGTTTGTTGTACTGTATGTCCCTTGCCTTTGTGTGCGCCTCTGCACATGTGCACCTGTCTGGATGCTCTCATGTTTATTTACATGGCTGCACTTGTGTGCGCAGTCTGGCTCTGTGTGTGTGTGTGTGAATGTGGGCATGGATGTTTGTGTTTGTGTGTGTAAGAGAGAAAGAGAGACAGAGACAGAGAGAGAGAGAGAGAGAGAGAGAGAGAGAGAGAGAGAGAGAGAGAGAGAGAGAGAGAGAGAGAGAGAGAGAGAGAGAGAGAGAGAGAGAGAGAGAGAGAGAGAGAGAGAGAGAGAGAGATGCACTCCTATGAGCCCACTCACGTCTTTTAGACAGCCCATGAAGTTGTTGCTGACAGGGGATCCGGGCAGGTCAGCAGTGTTGGGACTCCCTCCTATGTAGAAGAAGTCGTCCGAGCCCAGCATGGTGTAGTCCTCCTGGGTGTAACCAGTGGTGGTCAATATACCATCCACTGATATTGTCACCTGTCATAGGCATTGCCCAACAGAGATAGGGAGAGATAGGACAGGGATACGGAGAAAAGGACAAGAAAAAAAAAGGAGGAAGGAAGAGAGCAGAAGAGGGAGGAAGAGAGTAGAAGATGGAGGAGGAGAGGAAAGGAAGAAGTTGGATTAAACACTGGCGGTAGGCAGGGCTGTGTCCTTTCAATTTGTTTCGGTTGCGTTTAACGGTTAATACTCGGATAGGAGTTACTCTGGAGTGCAGTTGCTAGGGTTTGCCCCTCGGCCAGCACTGTTTGTATCAAATGTATAAACCAGGCCCAGCTTTTAGTTGTAGAGGAGGTTTGTTCTTTATCATGTACTGTATATACTACCATAAAGTAGTGAACAAATGTGTTCGCCTAATCTTTAAATACATTGCTTTATAAAACTATGCAATCTCTTTGTATTAAACCTCCTAAAGAAAAACATAACTGGTAGTATTTCTTTGAGAGAGACAATAAAATGTTGAAAAGGACTACACTGACACTTTTCCCGGTTGAAAATAAGCTCAATCAACGTATCTGGTGTAAAAATAGCTTCCTTTAATATTTAATTGCCCAGAGTAATGTCTTTGGTGAGAGGTTACAAGTGTGCGTTATGTCTTTGATCACTAACAGAGAGGAAGCAGAATCAAACGCATCACTAGTAGGAGATGGAGGGTGATAGCACCGACTGTGATTTGAGACAACTATACTTTGTTTTCTTTTGCGAAACAGAAGTGACAAGCGTGTGTATTAAAGTCTCCCTCAGGCATTTCGAGGGAGATTTTTGTCAGGTTTTTTTGTCGAGGCGCCAAATGTGAATGCGCAGTCTCTTCGTAAACATAAAAGGTGGTAAATGACTTATCATTAGTATTGCTAAGGCACCAACTAAAAGGCTATTGTGAATTGACCTTAATTTGATTATACTGCAGTTGTGATGAGAGGGGGGCCTTTAACATGTAACACCAGACCTGCCAAGATAGGAACAGGGAGTGTTTAACATGTAACACCACACTCTGCCTCAGCACAGAGACTTCCCAGGAGGGGAATTAAATTAAACATGAAATATGTCCGATTGAAGTTATAATGTGGCGCAAAATGGGATAGAAATACTCAATTTTCCTCTAACCAACTTTGATGAGGTGTTTATAATTGAACGCCTGCCCTTGAAGAATCCTAATCATTAAGGTAGGGACTTTTTTTTACCATCAAAGCATTTTCTAATAATGATGGGTTTGGGGTAATTGAGTTATATTGTGACTGGGTTTGTGGTGAGTTGTTTGGAAATACAGCATTGTTCTGCCAACTGACTTGATTTGGATCTGAATTTGTAGTCAGATACTAATTTATGAGGTAATTATACTAATGGTCCTGGCTGGGCTAGCTACAATGCTGTCCAATCGTTAATTAGACATCTGCTATTTTGCGTAAGACTGTACCACACACTATACAAATATGACTGTGTTTGGTGCTTACAAAATAGAATGTTATTTCACAATAGCATGAAGCAGGTTTCCTGACCATAAGGATATACTTTCAGGAGCGGTCAAATTCAATAGAATTTGATCTTCACTCCAGGATTATGAGTCTAAATAACTGCTTAGTGATTAAAGGGCACTCTAACTTTTACAAGGGATATTTGTTTTCAAATATCACTTCAAATCTTAATTTCTCACTTTAATTTGACACAATCACTGGAGAACATACTTCACACTTAACAATTCACTAATTAAAACTCGTTGACACATATCCTACTTCAATGATGGCCACAAATGTATAAAAGAAACTCAAAACAGTGCTGTCGCTCCCAAAAGTACCTGAAGGTAACCTTGACAACTGCACTCCAAAGGTCTTTTCCTAACCGAGTCCTCGACTTGTGTTTCTTATTTCTCGTTTAAATCTCTTCGTACTTCCCTGAATAGGGCAACCCATTTTTATGTCTGCTGTCACTACTTGGGTGAGACGAGTTCATGAAGGCCTGGTTTGATTGGCTAAGAGGACACATGACACATGACAGAGGACACATTCCTGTGGTAGTAGTTATTCTCAGAATAAGGATTATTCTTGGGGCAGGTGTCTCGGTATGTCCAGTGGAAGTTCATTTCTTTGCCGGGAGGTGAGTGGGGATGGTGTCGTATGGGAGAAGAGTGGGACCGCCGGCGAGGGATGGGGGGGTGGTCCTTACTGTTCCGAATATATCCGCACCACGCCAAATGGTTCCAAGCCATCCAAGAAATCAACTAGAGGGGTTCTTTTTTTGTTGCAAAGTTAAAAACCCTTGGAAGGATCCAACCTCCTCATGGTTAATGTGGACGGATTAAGCACCTTAATTCCATAAGACCGGAGACCTACGTATATTTCCTTGTTCTCTACATGCAGCTTGTGAAGGTAACGAAATACACTACGAGGAGCTTTTAGCCTGGGATTGGTTTCCAGCCCATTTTTGTATGTTGCTATGGGTTGTATGGTTGGGTAAGTTGATACAGTGTAGCCGCTGCCAGCTTTAGTCTGGCATGGGGTCCAGCATTTAGCATCATTACTGGGTCATTAATGGACCAGAGTCAGCCAGCTGCCAGACACCTGTGAGGATTCCAGCTGAAAGAGGGAAAATGAGAGATTAGTCTTTGGCTGTCCCTTGTTCTCCCTCTCCTCTCTCCACTTATCCACCTCCCTTTTTTCCATTATTCCATCCCAGCGATTTGAGCCCCTTTACATCAGATAAGCTCACTTCATTCATTTCATACTTTCACAGATAGAAACACAAGACATTAATAACGTGAGAAAAGTCAACCAAGTTATGGGAATCCTTACAGCTCACTTGATTACTGATGTAGTTCAAATTACTATTGGACTTTAGCAAACCCTTCGGAAACGGGCTCTCATTGAGAAGACGGGAATAATTCCATATTCTGCTAGCAAGTCATTGCTTCAGCCAGACTGCGTCTCTTGTACTTCATTATAACTTTATGTTGCCTGTGCTTGCATCATCAGACACTGGCCAGAGGAGACCGATGGGTGATGATGACATCACAGGCCGCCAGCTGAAAGTCCCTGGTTCTCTGTTTCCCCTAAATCAGTAGCCACACAGACCTAGAACGACAACAACCCCAAACATTTACCTGCAATGCAGATTCTTTCTTTAATATTACAAACACAAATGTGCCTTCAATTCGTTTTTTTAGATTTTGTTTTGGTTTCTCACACACCTTTCTCAAACACTGGGAGTGTGTTGTGTTAAGAAAATGTGCTACAATCAGTTGGGTTTTATATGGACCTGGTGTTGGGTCGCCATGCAACCTGTTCTATGCGATGGCTGTCCTCGACTGACCACACATGACAGAAACATTTACAAAGGACTGGCTCCATTTGAACATGGCTAGGAATGAGGCAAGGCTGTCGAGATAACTGTTCCTTTACTCTGACTTCTGACACTCCAAAGAGTCCGACTGAATCAAATGCACAATCCATCCAAGATTTCAGATGCTCCTAGACCAATGTCGGCTACAAGGTAATCCCACGTTGCTAACACAGTGAACAGGTCTATGGGCAGAGAAACAGAAAGATTGGCTTTGTAGAGTAAGCTCTATTGACACTTTCAAAAGCTCTTCTCCAAAAGTCAACATTGACAGATTGTGTCCAGATCTTATCAACATTGGCAAACATACTATATTCTTCCTTGAACACGTAGAGTGGCATCATCTTAAAGATTACAAAGACTAAGTACACTCTTTCCCAGAACCAGGTATACACTATTATTGTGAAATCCATAAGCCATTTCACTATAACTTAATGTAAAGTACACCTAAAATGTAACACACTTTTTTTCACAATGACTGAATTGAAGAGAGTCCTTTCATGGTACATGAGCAAGAGCAGACATCCTCATCGTGCAGTGTTAAATTTAAAGATAGACCACCACAACTGTCACCAGACAGTTACTAATAAAATATATTGACAATCTGTCAATATATTTTTCAATATAATTATCAATCTGACACTTTTTGCTGGGATTGACTAGCAGGAAGGCAGTCGATGTGAGAGGTGAAATATTTCATCAACTCCTATTGCAATGTTAAGTTGACTCCATAAGTCTGATTTGAAAGAAAATGTGATTGACAAGTTAACGTATTGCGTTATTATGTACAGTGCGTGATCTTTAAAGTGCAGGGTAATACTTCCCATCTGGAATATGTTATTATATAGCTGGAGATTTTGGCTGTGTGCAGCTTGCAACTGTAATCAAGTCAGATGCCTTGAATGTGGGATTGCAGTAAATTGCCCGCTTTCACTTTGACAGCAAAGTGTGTGTATTTCAGCTAGTAACATAAAACAAATGTGTATAAAGCAGACAGGAAATATGTGTTTCCCTCTTACTTTCTGTTTACAAGAATTCACATTCGATACTGCCAGAAGAGATTAGAGCACATTTTCAACGTCAGCTGACAATGAAATATTAAACATTAACCAGTATTCTTCTGGATGACACTGCAAATGTGTTGGGGTATTTTGTTAAGTTTCCATCTTCTTGTCAAAGGACTGGACCAAAGTAATAAATAGGAGGGAATATGGATTGCCTTGTCACCTATAAAGATAATTATTTCACATTGATGTATTGAACTCATAGCCATATCAGCATCCCCTTTATTTACATTAAATGTGCTCTGACAGCCCACTCCCTCTTGTGCCAAATCATCTGTGTTCCATTGGGGCTTCTCATACCCACCGGCAATAGAATATGCACCATATAACGGATTCCTATTACATGATCAAATCGTTCCCCTATAAAACGTGTGAGTGCCTTTCCTGAAATCAAAGGACAGACTTACTGGAATACAAGAGGCAAACCAACGGTGATGAGCACCATTTTGTGATGCTTCCTCCTCAGTTCCACAGTGCTTTTAATCACGCTGACTGAAATGACATTCTCAAATAGTTTCTTTTTGGGATCTCAAGAAAAAATTGCCGGCTCACAACTTGCAATGAACGTTGTATAAAGAGCTTTGACTGATCGACTTTATGACATGGCAGACAGATAGCCTTTATAATCCACTTCTTTCTCCCAATTGGCCTATTTCAGACAACTTATTAAAACCTTTTCACCTGAATAAAATACTTCCTAGGATCGTCAACTGAAGAAAGACAAGCCGTTCCCCTCCAACATATTTCATCCACTGTTGTTTTTGGGACTGCAGAGCCAGGCAGACTGAGTGTGGCCCTGTGTTGATGCTCTAATAGCAGGGCCCTGTGGTGTGCTTGGCTAAGCATGTCACCGGCTCATTGACCATGCAAGGCTCTGTGACTTGAAGTCTCACTGGCGAAAAGTCTCCATCGAGAGGATACCCTCTCATCATGTCATCAGAGGTCTGGGCGAGAGGGGACAGCTAGGGGAACCCTCAACACACACACTCACACACACACACATAGACACACACACTCACACACACAGATACTGCTGGATGAAGCAAATTTACCACTCCTACTGTTGTTATTGATTTTCCTGCGGTCTGGCATGGCTCAGGCTCCTGAACAAGCACCATATCAGGAAACTCGTGAGGAAGGGAGAGAGAGGGGGAGCAGCTTGCATGAGGAAGTGCATCAAAGTGAAGCTAGGCAGGCTCTCTTTGAGAGTGGAACTAGGGCGAGTATCAAAGCATGGCTCTTGTGACAGCTTATATTCACTCTAGTCCCTTAACAGGGAGGAAATGGAACAATAGCGAGAGTTGGAGAGTAGCATGTTCCTGGAAGCTCACGCTCAGCCTCTATCAAAGCTGTGACAGTGTGTGAGTCCTTCCTGCTCCTAGTGTCAACCTTTTGTCACCAGTTCTCTAAATGGACCGTAACCCTCTGCACTAAAGACAAAAAAACGATCTCTTAAATCTCTGATTAAATACCTCCTTACTCATTTATGCATACATGACTTCAAAACTGTTACTGTCACACATTTAACCCGTGAAGGAGATGTACCCAGTATACCAAACATTTTGTGGTGGCAAATGTTTCAACGTACTGCATCGCATAAATACTGAAAGTTCACTGCTCTGAGGAAACAAAATACTCTTACCTTGTCTGCACACCACTTACCTGTCACTGAATGCATTTCTATGAAATCTCTGTAGTTTCTACAGAAGAACTTACAATCAGATTAGTTTTTAGTACTTACCATTGGATGCTAGAAGACAAAAAAAATCACACATACAACAAATTCATAGAGTATTGTCAAGAACAGTTAGTTTTCATAATAAATCCACCACATTTTTAGAGCAAGGGTTGACAGCCATACAAAGTCGTATTGCGGAAGAACACACCCTCTGACATGCTTTTGATCATTTGGAAACAGTTTGAGAGCAGAGGGAGAGGTTATCTGTTCAGCAGATAGGAATCCTCTGTCAGGTGTCTGGCAGCTGGACTGCTAGGAATGACTGGACGCAAGGCATGAGAGTGAGATCCTGCTTCTGAATTCTTCAGCCATGAACAAGGAGAATTTAGCTCAGAAGGTTATTCCCAGTGATGCCCTTCAAGTAGTCTATGACCCTGAGTTAGTAAGAACAGGAGGAACGCGAGGGGGGTGGCAGAGTACTTATTTGACATCATTCCCAAATGTTAGAAGGATATGGGGGGAGAGAAGGGGAGATGTCGTAAGCGCTGGGCAAAGTTAAGTTAGGGAGTTAGGTTGGAGGGTGAACGAAATCGGTTAGTAATTTAGTAAGTAAGGGAGAGTCAGACACAAAAATGGTTGTTAGTACAATTACAACAAAGGTTTGATTCAAACAGTAGTATTAGTAACACTTTTTTTAGTCAATTTAGTAGTAGTAGTAGGAAAAACAATTGGAGGATTCTTTAAAAGTCCTCTGTAATTTGATTTGTTCAAAACCAGATCCAGATTTGGACTAAATGTTATTTGTTACGTGACAAGGGTTTGTTTTAGTTAAGAAGAAACAAAATGATTCCATCCAGGCTAAGGTGAAACACAGGCCATGCACTTACTTGACTGAATGGTTGGAATGAATGGAGATGAGTGCTTTAACAGACAAACACGAAGCAACACACAATCAAACAAAGACCCAAAGAAAACACTTGACAGGAAGTGACAATGACGGGTCAAGGAGATTGCTAAGGAGTCCATCACAACACAAAACTAATGGAAAATGAAAACCACTACGAGGTTAAGTTGGGTGTTAGGACAGGAACAGCAACAATGAAGGAAATGACCCATTTAGACACGTGTGCAAGTCAGGCACGCGCTGGGCTAGAGTGGCAGATAACTGGGCGACAGATGCGGATGACAGAAATGCTAGCCAATAGGATCATGCCAACAGGGTGCAGAAGGAAGAGAGAATGTCAGGATGGGATTTTTTGGAAAACTACAAATGAACTGAGAGGGGAAATGAGAGGGTTTTAAAGAATTCGAAAACGTAAGGGGAGAAACTGAGCATCCATTTTCAACTGTGAATAGACGTTTGTGTTTTACCCAACAAAATCAAATCTACTACATGCCATGATTTTTACTTTCTGTCTAATATATTTGTATGCATCTACAGTATCAATGGCTTCTCGTGTGACTACAGTGTGATTATGAGCCGTTGTGGAAAACTTGATCGTCATCCGTGGCCATGTCCTGATTGTTCTTCAGAAGTTCAGCACGTTTCCTCTCCTGCTGCAATGCCACGGTGGATTACTCTCTGTTTTATGGATGCTTCAAACCTCTATTCACCTAGGAAATGAAAACTGTTTTCCCCTCTTATTTTTTCCTTTTATTCTTCTTTTTTTTGTATAAAGTGAGGTCATTATTTGTTTTAGTAAGTTATTTTTGTCAGTAAAAAATAAATAAAATCAAAACCTACCTAAAGTAACAGGAGTGGCTAACCAGTTATATGGCCATATTGATCATTAGGACAATTGATATATGTATGTATATATGTTAGCCATAATATATACATAAACATATATGCTCAATGTAATCTATATATCAAAAAGAAAAACAGAAAGCTAAGGGAGTCAAGTCCTTCATGCAGGGAGTGAGGCCAGTAAACTAATAGGTATAGAGTTAGTGTTAGTTATGATGGAGACAGTCGATCGGACACAGTCCAGACACTCCAAGAGATATCCCCACAACACGAGCCAGGCAACAGAGGAATAAGCCGCTACCGCCTCTCCAGTCCAGTGACAGGAAGTAAAAATCGTATTACTAAGGATCAAATTGAATTATTAGGAAGTCCAAGCTTATGTTCTTGACAATTATGTCCGAGCAAATTGAAGTTCATTTAAATGTGTGAACATTTTATAATTTCACTAGTAATTATTTTATGTTATTGGTGTACTGAGTTCATATGAAGTATTTGTACAAGCTTGAAGATCTTTAGGGTATGTTTTTATAAATAAACAACCCAACGTTAATATGTATGTATATGCCAACCTTTTCAAATAGCTTCATCTAAGTCATCTTCCTCTATACATTCCAGCTACACACCAAAATAACGGTGGACAGGGAGCAATATCCTCACACAATAGCACTGAATTAAACAGAGGTATGAGGCTGTGGGCTGCTTTCTCTCGCCCATAAATCAGTGTGCAGCCTCTAATGGGATAAGGCCCTCAATTGAAGCCTCCTTTACAGCTCGGCCAAACACTAAATCAGGAAGTGTAAATGCATCCTCTAACTCAGTGAACATTAGAGTGGGTAGAATAGACTTGGGTCACTCAGACTCCCAGTGACAGAAAACCAAAATGTCTGCCTTTTTGCTTCAATATTTTTATAGTGCTGATTGTATCAATCCTGCTTTATCAGGCATATTTTGTGCTAGACCTAGCTCAATATTGAGTGATCCAACCTATTAGCTAAACTTGACAAAAATGTACTCTAGAGTAATGTAGCAGAATGGAAACTCAGTTTAACCTGTTTTTACTGACTGCCACTGGGGCTACAGCAGGGGTGTTTCTCTGTTTATGGAGTCTGCTGTGTACGTTCACTTTGTAAGGTTCTTCAAAGAAAACAAATTAGAGGGTACAAAACAAATTAACTGAAGTGAAAATAGCTGTCCTTTTTGCAATAGTCAATTGAAAGGTTGCTACTTTATGGAAGGATTCTTTATTTCTTCATACGGATAGTGTTTGAGGAAAAATACGTAAATAAAAAGGGGAAAATCAAAGTAACAAAATAAACATTTAAAATTGCAATTTATTGATAATTAGGGCAGACCTCGTTCAGTGAAAACGTTCTTGGATATCAGGAAAGGGGGAGTATTGGATGGTAGAAAGCATTAACAGGAAAGAGGTAAAAGTAAAGACAAATAGAGAGGTGAGTTTTTCAGCTACCTTGAAATCGATGGCGGTTTGTTTTTTTCAGTATAAGCAAACAGGATAGAAAGAGGAAACGGAAAACCCAGGGCAAACCAAAGTATAAGACAATTAGAATGATATCTACCATATAATGCAGTTTGTTTACCATAGCGTGTCCAATGCCTGCGTGCTTCAGGAGAAAACAAGGGGAGGAGAAAGAAAAAAATAATGACAAACCATAACTCGATATCGGACACTTCAGATTTCGCCTTTTGCAAAAAAAGAAATTAAAAAAGGAGTCATAGAGTAGAAGGCGATATTAAACCAACCAATCCTTGAAGGTTCTCAAAAAGTTCTCTTTTTTCTGTCAATATCATACAAATCATCCAAATAAAGAAATAAAGAAAGTAATTCGAAAGGTTTGTTTTTTGTATTAAAGGGTTATCCAAAAATAAAACAATACCATTGTAATTGTTAGTACGTAAGTACGCAAGTTAAGTAGGAAAACAACAGATGACTCACATTCCGTGAATGACACAATGTTAGTTGTTCAAATCAAGAGGTAAAGGATAACAAAAATCACAAAGAAAAAAAAATTATAAATCGGAGAACTCTGAAGCTTTTGGTTAGTAAAAAGACAAGAGTTAGCAAACCAACTTTCACATAGAGGGGTTCAGGGCAGTTTGGGGTGAGGTATGCTTTTGAGCGGGGTAGGGAATGAAGGAAAAGTAGACCATTATTAGTTATGACTCTGAATGTCTATTCCTGGAGGTGGGCATGGCTGGTGGGAGGGGCAAGCTCCTGGTGGGAGGGGCAAGCTCCTGGTGGGAGGGGCAAGCTCCATTAAAATCGTTCTTCTTTTGCAGTGGGAGTGGCCAATCATGTATCCGAATGTTTGGCAGGTTTTTTTTCCTGAGCAAACTTTTCTCAAGGTCTTGTTCATGAGCTAGTTTAGGGAGAATGAAAAAGCCATAAAGCAACATTGCAAAATGTAATTGGTAAAAAATATTACTATTGCTAAAATAGACTACTAGAAGAGATTATGGCTAACAGTATTGATGATATTGGTAGTTATAAAGTTAGGGATATTCACTTTCAATGGGGCATATTCAAGAAAGTAAATGAAAATGACATGTCTTTCAGAAATGTAGAAGTTAGAGAGAAAGAGAGAGAAGGGGAGGAGGGAAACCGATGGTATTGCAGTCTCCATCAATCTGAATCCTGAAAAAGATAGATACGTTATTCAGTCATAAAGAAATCTCCAAAACAACAAAGACCCATGTCTCTGGCCATTAAGGGTATGTACTGTATGTTCTATTTCAACTATATTAATTAATTGTCCGACTATTCCACTATCTCTGGAAGTAACAGAAGGAAACATGCACAACTCTACTTTATGTAATGGAATTGTGCCCTTTTGCCTGTATAGTGGGGAAAGTCAGGCTTTGACTTGAAGGATTGTTTAACTGTCTCTTTGTATACACAGTTTGAGTTTGACAGTACAAAGATGATGTAAGTTTGTTGTGTGTGTGTGTGGGCAGAGTCAAATCTGTGTATGATGCTACTATGTGTGCTGTTTGACTTTTGTCTTTGTGTGTGTGCGTGTGTGTGTGTGTGTGTGTGTGTGCATGTGTGTGTGTATGGGTGCGTGTGGGAGTGAGTGGCAGATGCACATCTGAGCTCCCTGGAGGGTCACTAGGTTGGTGAAGAGGGTGCAGCCCGCCTACTGTTTAATACCAGGTCACGGTAATGTTGAGAATACTCACTTTGTAACTAATGACTCATGTTTAAACCACTAATTGAACAACTGAGTTTCATTTGTGGGTGTGAATTTGCATATGCAGTGACTCGCGCCCCTACTCCAACATTAATCTCACTAAAAACAAAGGAAGATCCAACACATCAAACTAGAGAGGGTACAATTTCTGGGGAAATTGTAGGGTGTGCTTGCTTGCGTCGGTTGCACAGGGGTCCGTTTTTGAATGACATTTTTACAACTGATATTTCTGTATATGTTATATAAAAATGCATACTTATTATTTATAAAGATTACATAGATTTAAAAGCATATTTTTTTTGCTGCTCATTTACAACTGAAAATATGAGTGAAGTGTAGAATGAAATAGATGTCTTCTCATTTCCCTTGCAAGAGGCAGCCTCATCGTTGAATCAAAACTAATAAATTTGGCAGACCGGTGTAAAAATTGACCTAATCTCTATGATTTAAACGTCATTTTAAGTTTTTCCCTTCTCATGATATTTTCAGGCATTTAGCCTACTCATTGCATTCATTCATTAATAAAGAACCCCCTTTGAAGATTATTCTACGACGTTACCCGGCAGTAGAAGATGGAATCGCGATTCAAACAGTACCATCTGCTAACTGAAAATATGCCCCCAAAACGTAAATAAGCTTGACATTTATTTAGTGGAAAATCGCTCATTTATAAAAAGCTCACTGGTAGCGATCATTGTCAGTAACAACGCAAAATGCGATATAGCCCTGTGTGGAGAAGCTGCCCCGGTAAATTGTACTACTACGGTACAGTACTAGACTACTGCTGTGTTCGTCTTGGTACTGTAGCGATTGCGTTGGTTGGATTTAACGTTCCGTTGTACGGTTTAAGCTGAAATTAATTATTTTCATGAACAGATTGACAACGTTTAGGCTGTGGCAATGAAGTTCAGGTTAGTAGTTAGATAGACTTTTGATTTAAGTAAGGGGAGTGCCGAACATGTTCTGTCGCCGTTTGACTTCCTAAACAGCTGTGTAAGTTAGATGTTTTTGTTGTGTGTCTCGCGTAAGCTACCGCGTTGCAGTGAGCTACACTGGTTTGAAACCACAGGTAATGGTAATTTCACCATCGTTTACAAATGTCAGAATAAATCCTACAACGAAAATGTATATGTGAGGAATGTTTATTTTAACGATTGAAAACAGATAACGCTACATCATAGACCACTGTAGTATGTGTTGCCCGGGCAACACAGGCTAATGTCATGATGCTAATACTTCAGTGAAATAGTAGACTACTGTTTCCGAAAGTAGATGTACTTCCTTAATAATATCAGCTTATACTGTACATTACACATCACAATTGTGTGTCATATCACAAAGTAAAATGAGTAAATAGTTATCACCCTGGCCTCTTTGCTTGTGGCGTTTCTGCAGCTGCCTTGCAGTAAAGCTATAGTTAGCCTAGCTATCCCCCAAGTTAACAGATGCGAAACGAATGTTCTGCCAAAGGTAGTCACGCGTGTTTTCGTGACGTTAGTGACGTAGTGACGTTAGTAACGTCAGTGACTGTGGCTAGCAAATTAGCCACCGTTAGCTTCACTTTTCGCCACAAAAACTTAACTTCAGCCTAAACCATGGAACGGAACGTAAATTCCAATAGAAGCAACTCAATCGCTACCAAGACGAAACTTTTGACACCTACGTTGTCTATGTAGGCCAAATATTGACTGAGTTTTAGGGGGCCAAAAGAAATAAAAATAATAATAATAATAATATATATGTGAGAGAACAAAGGTTGTGCTCTCGCCGAAGGCTTGAGCACACCCAATGAGTGTGATATGACAGGGACTCCAAGGACCAGGAACCAAACAATGCCTAATTAAATAAGACAAATGCTGCATGTGAAGGTGACAAGGACAACTGACTGATGGTAATTATGTGGAAAAAGATGATTGGACGTTCTATTTGAATTTGTAGATCTAGATCTTACAGTGTTTGAAGTATGAATCCTGCACTTATCTTGGATCTCTAAGAAGTTCTTGAACAAAAAATGTGGATACATGTAAGGGACATGAATCCAGGAAAATGGCTGAGGAGAAGGAAAAGAGATGAAAAAGAGAGAAGATGTAGAGAAGTCAAACAGTCATCACTTCCTTAGAGTTTCACAGAGAAATAGAGAACGAGAGAAATATGGCAACATGAGGACAGAGAGAACTGTAAGTACGAATGACGAGTACTGGCCAAATAAACTGAACACAAACTTCCACACTAGGTTCCTGAAACCCTATCCTTTTTATTTGTAACAATATAGTTAGAAGAATGACGGCTAAATCCTTTGGGAGAGAAAACAAATGGAGATAGAGAGGGGAAGAAGTAAGGTAAAATGAGGAAACGGCAAGTAAAGAGGGAGCTTGACAGTTGCACAGAAGAGAGGGAGGGTAAACAGGACTTTAGAAGAAACTAGTTGAACCCCGACCAATACATATCCACCGTCTCTTCCAGTCTCTCTGCAAGAGAGTTTGGGTAGAAGAGTTTGTGTATACTGCATGGTCTAAAGCCCCCCCCTTCCCCCATATCACACACACAGGCACACACACACACACACACACACACACACACACACACACACACACTGCAGCTCATACTGCTATGGCTCCCACCACAATCTAACCGCTGTCCCTCGAGTAACTGATTCATGTGACAGAAGAGGCTACTGACACCATTGTTTACACAGGGAGACAAAAACTCCTAATTATGTCAACAAAACCAGCCCAGACAAAAAGAAGAAATCTCAATAAGATGTCTTGGTCTCCCATGGCATGTGCTTGCCATGCATTATAAATGACAAGGAAGATGTCAAACTTACAAAATGTGAATCAATCCTACCATGTAGCTGCTCAGAGGAACCAAATTGACATGTCTCTCTGTCAACAATCTTTGGAATCACCAATGCCCATATGAGAGTTGAATGTGTTGACAGAGTGCACTGCAAATGGCACAATTGTAGGATTTGATCTTTACATACAAGTCACCATGGAGGCGATTGAACTATCACCGCAAGCGTAACCTAGATTAATATTTAACTAGGGCTGTGGATATGATAAATGGTTCACACACTGGGAAAATTTGTCATACTGAACAAAAGAGTTATAAGACCGATGACTGTTCTCCTATAAATTTCCAATTGAGCTATTTAATAATAAGCGATGAGATGGCAGCAGATGAATTGCGTTCTGGGCATAACATTTTTAATATTTTTCATTTCGATTGAAGTAGTATCAAGGATCAAGGGATTTCTCATAGGTAGTATTCTTCTAGTGAAATGTGGCATGATGTTAGTCCAATAGCCTCAATGGTGTTAAATTACCCAATGTTTTGCATACTAATTATTTGTGACAGATTAGGAAATGAGGAATAAGAAAAAGAGACGATGCAAATCCTCAGCCCAAACGTTGACTGCATTTAGCAAAACCCTCATCTCAACTCCTGATCGTCAACCGAAGGACACATGACACACATACACACCTATAGTAAAGTATAGGTGTACAAAGGGGTGACGTGTTTGATGTTGCAAAGCTGACTTGTGCATGTGAGAGTGCTGTTAGGCAATTAAGTGTAGAAGTGGAAAGGACGTTCCAAAAGAGCTTTCCTCTTGGGAAGAAAGGTGCTGGAAGTCTTCGACCCCTCCCCCTCCTCCCCGCCATACACACACAAATACACACGGCCTGGCTCCGAGTAATAGAAATTGACAGCATGTCCTCAGGTAGAAAATATAAATGTCAGTGCAATTACGCCAGAGAGAGGGAGAGAGAGAAAGCTTGGCAGACGGACATGCCAGTGCGTGCTGGTCCGCCCCAAAAAAAGCAGAGAGAAAAAACAGATAGCTGATGCTACCGAAAACGACCCCCTCTCTCTCTCTCTCTCTCTCTCTCTCTCTCTCTTTTTGGACAATCTCCTCTCCCTAAGATGTAACCTGTTTGAGCCACCTGTTAGAGCGTACTAATGATGCTGGGATTTGTTAGGTAATTAGGAGGGTCTAGTAGGATGACATGAATAAACATGAGGATCGCAGGGCGATGAGAAGTGTGTGAGGATTGTTTGCGCAGATGTGATGGTGGATATGTTCATCTGGAGGAAGCGACATCATTCGTTTCAGAATCAATGTTTCTCAGATGGACAGGTGGCCCTGGTTGAGCTGCGGTAACACATGTCTATAGACACGTGCGGATACACGCGCTGTCACAAAAACACACTCTTTCTCTTTATTTGACTCTCTCGGTTGAACACACGAACACACATAAAAGCATATCCACCCAGCTCTCTTGGCATATCATTATTTCACATAACAACACTTTATCCCACTCACCGCCTACCAGGAAACGAAGGAAGGTTAGCCTCAACCATTAGCTTCCGCTAACATTCCCCAATTTACCCCCTGTCTTCTCAATATGACGCTTACCACTCACCCAGGGCTACAACCCATTAGGGATGCTTAAAATGTCATCTGGGGTAAACTATTTGAAGATTATGGGGGTGTTAGTGTGTCCTCATGTCTATTCAACAGAAATGATAACCTTTACAAAGCCTATTAGGGTGGATATTAGCATTTTCAGTGGTGAACATCACACTACTTACTGCCTGTATTGTGAATAAGATAATTAGCAACAAAAAGCTACAGCAAGTTACACCAAGGCCAGGTGGCCAGAGAAAAACCTGGATTGTATTGATATCTCGAGTGTGTTCTATAGGCACTGGTGCAGTTGACTAGACTGTGACTGGTAAGACTGCAGAACAGTTGAAATCTGTTACAGTTGGAGCAGTGGTAGAATTGTTGGCTCGGGTGGAAAATGGCGTCTGGAAGCAGACAAGGGGTTAAGACCGCTCCTGCGCCAGAGGCTGCAATTGCTCTGCTGCGAAACAACACCGTGCCCGTTGCTAGGTGACAAATTACAGGCGAGGGATGGGCTCGAAGCAAGCGGGGGGGAAAGGGAGAGGGAATTGATTAGACCGACAGTTCTGGATTCAAGAAGGAGGCCTCCTCTGTGTCAGGGAAGGTTGAAGATGGTTGCAGGGGGGTGGGGGTGGGGGGTGATGAGTGTTATTGTGGGGGAGGAGGGGGGGGAGGGAAGTGAGTAGACAGGAAGAGGAGTGAGCGTGGGGGAGGGGAGCCTAATTACATCCGTTAGCCCGATGATGTCATTGAGATGGTATAAAAACTGAGAGAGAGAGAGAGAGAGAGAGAGAGAGAGAGAGAGAGAGAGAGAGAGAGAGAGAGAGAGAGAGAGAGAGAGAGAGAGAGAGAGGCGGAGAGATGTCTAGGATGTCTGGCATCAACTGGGTGGGTATGCACTGGCAAAGGCTGTAGGTTGTACAACGTTACCTTAGATAGGCTGTGTGCCATTATATGTCAAATCTATTCATACATTATGTTTTATTTACTCGGTTCTACTTGGAAATGCCTCTTATTAAAGAAAGCAGTACTTGAGGATGGTATGCTTTATGTGCAGAATATGAATGTTCAATGAGAGGAGCATGGGGTTATATTACCCATAATGCAGCATGGAGTACAAAGGCTCTGTGTTATAAGTGTTTTGGGTGTGTGCTCTTGTGGGGGTGTGTGCAAGGATGTGTATGTGTCTTTTTGTGTTTGAGAATGATTTGTTGGTCTGCGTGTATATGTGTGTGTGTGTGTGTGTGCGTGTGTCAAAGTGTGTGTGTCTGTCTTCATGTATGAGTGTGCCTTTGTCGGGTGATTCACAGGTTACATAGGGCATGCCCTGTTTCCCAGCACATGAAAGGGTGTGTGCTTGGCTGAACTCTTGGGGCCCTATGGAGCCCAGAGCTGTGCGCTCAGCACTTAAGAACAAGACAAATCTGTTTGATCCCTCAATTAATCCAATGGCTGTATCTAAGGTCTAATTATATGGAAAGGAGAAGGACCCATAGAATACGAGTGGCAGGAGAAGGGTTGAGTAAATGGGTTGAGAGAGTGAGATGGAGAGCGAGAAAGTGAGTGTGTGTGAGAGAGAGAGAGAGAGAGAGAGAGAGAGAGAGAGAGAGGGTGAGAGAAAGAGAGAGAATGAACCTTAGAGAGAGATAATAAGGGAGAACACAGGCGTGGGGAAAGACGGAGTTCAGAGAGAGACAGAGAGAGAGAGAGAGAGAGAGAGAGAGAGAGAGAGAGAGAGAGAGAGAGGGACAGAGAGAGAAAGAAAGAAAGAAAGAGAGATGTTTGAGTTCAAATGTCTCTCTCTCTCCAGACGTTAGCTAAGCCCTCATCCCAGTTCACAGACACAGGAGCTGTGGAGTCTTTGGTTGGTAAGCCACATGTGGGAATAAAAGAAAGCCTTCCTCTATTTCCTTCTCTCTCTCTTTAAACTCTTTCTCTCTCTCTTTAAACTGTGCTCTGCATCCCACAGGCTATTCCTCTGACGGTTTATGTTTCACTGCTCGTTCCTCTTTAAACACAAACACGTACACACAAGCACGACCACACCCGCACATATCAGCCAGTGCACTCTTACAATTTCTATCAAACATATTGTCTGCAGAAGGGTGCACACACACACATGCACACACACACATACACTTTTCAATCTGTGGATCATGTTGCCCATACCTTGTAGACCCTCTGGGGATCCAGGTGCCTGTTAAGCACACAGACAGATAGACAGCGCCTGACTGTGCTTACTGTGTTACAGTCTTTCAGTAAGTGGTGTGGAATGATACCTACCGATCAAAACCGTGGAATACCGGAATGCTAGGCGTTTCTGGCAGTCCTACACAAAATGTGCTTTTACCTTCTCATAGTTGTCTACTATGTGCAGTAGGTATTTGGTTTTACTTTACATGAGTCTATTCCTGTCATCTGTTTTTTGAGGCGCGTTAAGAAAATATCGGATGTAGAGTCAGGTGGCTGAGCGGTTAGGGAATCGGGCTAGTAAACTGAAGGTTGCCAGTTCGATTCCCGGCCGTGCCAAATGACGTGTCCTTGGGCAAGGCACTTCACCCTGCTTGCCTCGGGGGGAATGTCCCTGTACTTACTGTAAGTCGCTCTGGGTAAGAGCGTCTGCTAAATGACTAAATGTAAATGTACCTAAGAGTTGGATGCATAATCAGTGTGACACATCGTTGCACTATGTGTGTGCACTTACGGTATGGGCGAGTGTGCATGTGCGCGTGCGCGCGGCACGGCACGCACCGTCTTTCCACGAGAACCCGGGAGGACTGTAGATCAACGTGGAGGTCCGCATGCCATCCGTGATAATATCTCGTCGTCATGCCAAAGACTGAGAGAAAGGGAGGGAGCACGGGAGAGAGCAAGACAAGACGCCTGTCTCCCCGCGTGTGTTCGGGTCAGTCAACCCGTGCCTCCCTGCCCGCCCATCACACATCATACCGCAGAGACCACAGTCCTTTAAGCAGTGACTCTCGGCCATGACGCGAGCACGCAGTATTTCGGAGCACCATCGGGTGGAGCTGTGATGCTACGGCGCTCTTTTCAATCGACCGCACGTGTCCGTCGTTTGGTGCGTTCTCGTTTTTCTCGAGATTCCCCGTCCCCTCTCCTAACTCTTTCTGCCTCATTTTCACTGCAAAGAGGCCGACAAATTCAACCATTTTAAAAGAGCGGCGGAGAATGACAAACACACAGAGGAAGAGAATAACATTTGACTAAATTATGTGCTTAGTAGATTTAACATTTTTGGGGAGCTCATTGTGTCTATTTTTGAAGCATAAGTGAGTGGAAATACAACCAGATAGTCAAATGGGTAAAGCTTGGCTATTCTCAGAGAATTTCATTGTATTGGATGGAAACTATGTAGGTGAGTGTGTCTGCCTGTCTCCCGGTCTATTGGTCCACGGAGAGCAGATAGAGTGCAGTACATGGGGTCAGATGTGTGTCTAAGGCCAGTCAATGTCGTCAATACTTGCACTCTTCCACGCTGTGGCTGGACACAGCATCAATGCACACACAGGCTGTATGGGTGAAATGCAGAATAAGGAACTCTAGGCTTCATCTTTTATTGATTTTGATTTGCAGTTAGCTTTAAAATCCCCACAATTTTGGAGTCCTTGTTTTAATTTATGAAACAAGAAAATGAATTGAAATGAATGATTTCCAAGAAAATGAAATGTTTTGTATTTTTTATTTAGCTCCTGGGGGGTATTCCAGGTAGCAGGTTTAGTTAAAACTTTGAGTTGTTTAACCCTGAAAAGAGGCTTACTCCGAGGTTTCCGTTCCAGAAAGAGAGGTAACGAAACCTTTTGGTAAGTTTCCATGGTAACTTACTCAGTGAAACTAACCTGCTCGCTAGAAGGTTTTCCATGCCAAACTCTGCGTTTTTATCTATCCCCTCCCTCTTTCTGAGCCTGATATCGTTGGCAGACTAGGGATATCCTTTCCTGGTTCAGCCAACCGATCTCGGAACAAAATTTAATTCGCTTAGTTATACGCCGGGAGAGGATTTTAAGACTGCGATTCGATGTGCTTTAATTCCCTGATGAATACCTAGGTTAACGTTACCGTTTCCCGTCACAATCTGTAATGTATTTTAGCAACATTGTCAGCCCTTAGGCCAACATCGCTAATGTTACTCGCCGTGGACGTGCACTCAGAACTGACCAAATGCTTTTTGGCACTGAAATAAAGACAAATAATTGAAATTGTATTTGGTCTTCTTCATTGCCTACAAATAGAAATCTAACAATGAGTATGTTTATTGGCTATTGTTCCTATAATTTACATGATTCACCTGTGACCATGTACCATCATGTAACTGGTGTTTCAGCAAATCTATTTCAACATTGTAGGGGGTCAATATTGGCCAAACAACTGAAACTAATTGGAAAGGAAGATGGGAAACTGAACAGTGTATTAACATTAACCAAATAATGCCAATACCAATGGAATTACAGTTATTCGACTCTATGGGTTAAATCAGAGCAAGAATGGTCAAAGTAAGGTTAAATAATATAATAATTTAATCATATTGCAAATGAATGAAATCAATGAAAGTTAACTCTTACCTACTCTACCATGATTATTGTAAACTAGAGATAGAAAGCAAGAGGTGAGGAAGAAGGAGTAGGACAAGCCAGAGCTGAGGAGAAGGTCTCAGGAGATCAAGAATCCACAGATGCTTCACAATTCCTTTTATACCCAAAACAACTAATAAGACCACAATCTTGACCCTTACTTATCAACATGACTAGCAATGCCACAGTAAGTTACACAATGATGTGTGAGAGCCATCAAGTTGAGACTCCATCCAGTAACTCCAGATTTTACCATATGAGAGGTGGGGGCAGGTTGAGAGCCTTACAAGATCAGCCTTTATTCTTCTGCCCTAAGTACACCATCTCTTGGTCAAAATAGAAATTCAGCAAATTCAACAATTAATATTGATATAGATTATTGTTTCTACAATTAACATCACCTGTTACATGCATCCTCCTGTAACTGGTGTTCCAGTAAATCTTTTTCAAGATTATCCTTTATTCTTCTACCCTAAGTAGGCCTACACCATCTCTTGGTCAGTTTTTGGCAATTCTTCATGAGGTGCAATTTGTACAACTCATTTACTTGTAACTGGGAATACATGGGATTGCATTACATTTCACAGTTCCACAATTCACCTGCCATTAAATGAACATATCACTGTATACTGCATCCATGCTCTGTTCAACAGGATCAGAATGTGCAAATCGTTTTTTATATTCATTATTCTCATAATGTCAGTGTAACTGACAATTCCGCACAAGCCTGTAAATAAAAGTACATGGGGAGAGAACTACCAGTAGCTACCATACATAATTCTCTGCATCCATTTTCTGCGGCAGCAGTCAATGTCTCTTCGTCATCTTAATCATCATCGTCATCATCCTTTGATGAAAATATTAAGCAAATTACCAGAACTGCATTTTTCCATCTACGTAATATAGTCAATATAGCCAAAATACAAAAATTCCTGTATTTTGTAGCAATTCAATGAGGGGATCCCTCATTGAATTGCTCCTCCCAAGGTTTCTTCAATTTTTTCTCCTGCAGTGGGTTTTTCTGGGAGTTTTTCCTTGTCTTCCTTGAGGGTTTAGGTCGGTTGAGGGGCAGTTCTATGGGCGTATGTGAACCCCTCGACATGCTTGCATGTAAAAAGGGCTATACAAATACATTTTGATTTGAAAAGCATTCTGTTGGGGGAAACTGCTATTACAAGTTGAAATAGGCACCAATTGATATTTACTTTGTATCATGTCGATATATGATTAAAACCAAGGTGACTTCGAGGCTACAATCACAAGCGTATAGCTTAAGCAAAATATGTCTTACCTGTTTGTAGTATGTTTTTATATTTAATATAACATTGAACATGCTATTTTATTAAGTCTCCCACTTTTTCTTCTGTAATATTAACGGTATGGACTGGCTATTACATCAAATGTATGCATTGACTTGGCAGTTTGTCTCCCACGCCAATTGTATACGCTGCTACAGCCGTGTTGCTTTTTTTCCGTAATATGTGCTCAGATTGAACACGAAATATCTGACTATCTAACTTATATCTGAAGTGTGGTGAAGTAGGACAAGGTTTTTTGTTGCTGGGTGCCATGGTTGATCCCAGTATCGGAGCTCCATTGATGTTGGCTTTTAATAGTTCTCATGCGCGCGCTTAACCCTTGTGTTATCTTCGGGTCATTCTGACCCATAAGTCATTGTGACCCACCGTCGTATTGCGACAACTTTACCGCATACAAAAACAAAGTGAAGCATTTTCTTTTAACCGTGGGCTGTCTCAGACCCCCCACATTGCAAAGGTTAAAAGAAAATAATTTGTATTTGTTTTTGTATTGGGTAAACACAACGATGGTTCGTTATAAACCTTTGGGTCATGTGACCCGAAGGCAGCACAAGGGTTAACTCAGAGTTGACGTACTCCGAGTTGAGTTAACAAATTCAAATCAGCTTTTCTGGAACCGAGTTTTCAGAGTTTCCAATTTTAAAGTAACTCAACTCAGAGTTCAGGGTTAGGCTCAGAGTTTGTTAAACCCGCTACCTGGAATACCCCCCTGGTCTGTCGCTTATTATAGTCAGTAAATGAGCAAGTCTTGTTGGTAGTGTACTTCACTGAGGATCATTATAACTAGGGGTGGTGGTAGCTGGTGGTCTGAAATGCTGTGCACTGTAGTGTTTGTGGGCTATGCAGTTCTGAATGGCCAACATTGTTCTCTGAATCTTTATAGATGTTGGTGGTGAGGGGGTGGGGTACAGCTTTTTTGCAATCTTGAAATCACGTCCCGCTTTCTTAGCTTATTAAGCTTGTTTCACTCTGGTGAACACACATGCCCCAGCCGTCAACATATTTGACCCTGACCATGTACGTCTGCATGACTATGTTTGTGTGTACAAAATGTATAGTTGCATAAAATGCATTAAAAGTCCATTTTTTCCTCTTACTCTCTCTGTCTCTTTCCCTCCCCCGTCTCTCTCTCTCTCTCTCTCTCTCTCTCTCTCTCTCTCTCTCTCTCTCTCTCTCTCTCTCTCTCTCTCTCTCTCTCTCTCTCTCTCTCTCTCTCTCTCTCTCTCTCTCTCTCTCTCTCTCTCTCTCTCTCTCTCTCTCTCTCTCTCTCTCTCTCTCTCTCTCTCTCTCTCTCTCTCTTTCAAAACTTCTTCAGTTGCAGAATTCCTTAGTCATTAAAAGTACAGGGAGTTTGAGACTGTCTGATTCTTATCCAAGAAGGACTCTTCGTGTAAATGTTTATTCAGCAATAGACAAGAATAACTTGGTGCTCTTCTTTGTGTTAATGCATTCACATAAGGGCTTGTTGTTACACGGGGCTATTACAATGGCTAGTATTAAGGCTGACAAGCCATTCATTCCAATTACAATTACCAAAACACTAGGAGAAGTAAGCAAGGCAATGGTAAGTGAAATTGATTGCATCTCACAAACACTATCCGCAATGTCCAATTGATGACCCAGTATTGAGCCTTTCTGCCTGTGCTGCTCAATGTGTGTGTACGTGTATGTGTGTGTGTGTCTCTCGCCCCCTTTGATTCCTATTGTCTATGATTACAAGTTTGCACAGATCTCCTGGTATTAAAACAGGGTTAAAATGCCCAGGTCAGTTGAAATAGCCCACATCATTGCATAGGACCACAGACATCCCTTCCATGCAAATGTCCAAAAGATCACAGCTTCAGCTTCATCAGGCAACGACTGGGAAGACTTTGTTAGAGATCCAAAATAAGACATCCCTAAATGTGTAGGATGAATGAGTAAATGACTGTCATCTTTCAACTTTCTATCAGTTGATGTGTCCCCCAACCACCCAACCCATGTACCCTCTAGTTCAGTGGTTCCCAAAGTAGGGAACCATCTGACCCCCCCCTTGGGAGGTAAGATGGTTAACTCGCATGGTTAACTCGCATTAACTATCGAGCTCCCGAACTAGCATCACATCAAACACAGAATGTGCATGCATTAACAGGTAAGCTGTGGTGGCGTATACGGGGGCCGGTTCTGGTGGGCCGGTCTGGATCAGATCCAGGGCCTATTTTTACTCCCACGTATACGTAAACCACCTCCGTGGATGCGGGGGTCGCGAGTCACTGGCACCATTATTTTAGGGTTCGTGGGCTGAAAAGTTTGGGAACCCCTGCTTTAGTTGACATGGATCTTTGGTTGTTTTCAGGAAGGAGATAAAACAAAAGTACAAAAAAGGATTCTGCTCCTAGGGTCACGTCTGACCTGGAAAGGAAAAGCTCTGATGTTAGCTGGGCATCAAGCGACAGGAGAAAGGAAGGAAGGAAGCAGAGGTAGTTGTTCTAGAGATCAACTGATGAAGTCACAGAGAAAGAAAGTGGAGGGGGGGGGAAAGAGGTGAATGGAGGAAAGGGAAGAGATGGATAGAGAGAGAGAGAGAGAGAGAGAGAGAGAGAGAGGGAGGAAGAGGGAGAGAGAGAGAGAGAGAGAAATGGACAAAGCAAGCATTAAACATTGCCGGCCTATGCCAGTCTGGCTTCGTTAAACCAGCCGAGGAGGAGGAGGAGGAGGTTATGTGTGTTTACCTGGCGCAGGTTGCGGGTGACGCGGACATCATGCCAGGCGTTGTCGTTGAACTTGCCGTTGACGGGCTCCACCAGCGCCTCAAAGGCGCCGGAGCCCAGGTTGATGACCAGCCACACGGCGCCGCTCTTCAGCGACAGGTTGACGTAGTCGGCCGACTTCCCCGTGTGCAGCATCAGGCCGTTCCTCTGGAGCGTGCGGAACGAGAGCGTGATCTCGTCCGTGCTGCTCTGGATGGGCGTCAGCGACAGGTCGTAGCAGAAGAACTCGTTCCCCTTGAAGGTGGCCACAGACTCCTCCTTTCCTGTTGGCGGCGAGGGAGGGAGGGAGGGAGGGAGGGAGGGAGGGAGGAAAAATGAGAGAGATAGATATGGAGAGAATGCGGAAAACAGATGGGGAAAAAAGAAAAGAGAGAAATGTCAGCACAATGTTCACATACAAACCGTGCTCTCCTGTCATTCTGCCTACCCCACATCCTCCTCTCAGCATGTCAAGCTTACACACATCCAGAATAAAACATGTCAACCAGCACAATGGACATCTGTCAAACTCTGGCCTAGACCCCACTACCGCACGTCTGGAGACAAAGTGAGACTTCCTGTCTCCAGCCATCCCATAATAATCCTATAGACCCCGATGCAATTTAGACCATTACACCTCTGTTCACCTAACTCTGTGACCACAACGTAAATGGGTGTTATGTGTCAACTCCTTCCCCCTTGACATAAGGTGTGACGGGTGGCGACACCATCTTCCTGGTGGTAATTTCCGACAGTCCCTGAGGATTTCGGTGGAAGGATCTAGCCCAGGTAATGAGGTTTAGCACTGAATCAGGGGGAGCCCTCCTAGGAGAGGGGGATCATCTAATCCAGTTTATCCCAAAGTTCTATTACTGCAAATCACTCCAACCCTCTGCTGACATTTCCCTTGGGAGGCTAGGATGGCTAGGTTAGGCTGAGTCAGACTCGGAGCACCTGATTAGAAAGTTAGCTGTAATCCAAGCTCAGAGTTGGTAGGATGAGGTAGACAAAGGCATGTGTTACACCGTATTTATGCCAACACAGTAATGTGCTGTTTGTCACATCTGTACGTTTAGCAGCAAGGTTGAAAGGAGTTTGGTGCAATTAGCATTTCTTCTCCTTCTTAACATTCTTGGAATGCTAGACATTGTTACAAGTTAGATCTCTTATTAAGCTCAGATTTATTGATACTGTACAGCACTTCAGTCCATATTTTGACAACCCTACATTCAGGTTATATTTTCTACCAAATAACTAGATCGAAATACCTAAAACTTTCCAAGGGTAAGTGGATATCGATATTGATATCTGGCTTCGGGAACATAACAACCTTTGCTGTTACTTTACAGCATACACTGACCCCACACCCCTCCCCCATACTGTGACTTCTTACACTTTTTAAATAATAATGTATACCACTAACTCTTAAAACCTGTGTTTTTACAATAGGTAGCTATACAGTAGGTAGTTAGATGTTAGTTGATGGTTGGGTTGGTGAGTTAGATACCAGATTAATCTTGTTTTGGATATAGAGTGTCATTGTGGCAAGGGAGCAGGGACTGAGCGATAGAGAGAGAGAGAGAGAGAGAGAGAGAGAGAGAGAGATAGAGATAGGGAAAACAATCTGATGAAAATAGTCTCCTTGGGGCGTTAGTGTTGCTGATGTTGTTTAGAACAAAAGCGTGGTAAATGGACTGCGGCAGCGTTTTCAATTATGTATTGAGTTTGACGGGAAAAAGTACAAAATAAAACTGTTGAGGTTGTTAAGTGTAAGCAACAAGCAGCTTGTGATTGCTTCTACGAGTCCACTGTCAAAGAGATTAGAATGGATCGCACGGATAGGAGAGACACAGCAGAACTCAATAACCTTCTTCAGCTTTTTTGTTTACGTTATGTTTATGAAGTGACGGCTGCAAGAACAAACGGGAAAAAAACAACAACGACTCGACACTGCCTAAGCGTTACGAGTGACAGGAAATGACAGGGGAGGGACATTTTCCCACAATGCACCAGTTGCTGACAGGGAGCTATGCTATCTCTGACCCTGTCATTGCGTTAGACTAATGTCACGGCAAAAAGTATCTTCATAAAAATCGTCCATCAGTCAGATGGTGTTGGAGCAAAAATACCAAGAACTATGACGGAAAGGGAAATAAACATTCCATCTGACACATTTCAGAATAGAACCTGGCACCTGAACTAAAAAAAGAAGACAACGCTTTTTTTCTGTTTGCTGTTTTGTTTGTCACTCTCTCGCCCTCTCTTTCCTCCACCCTCTTGGCCTCTCTATCTGCCTCCCTCTCTCTCTCTCTCTCTCTCTCTCCCTCTCTCCTTTCATGACGTCTCTCCTTTGATTCTCTGGACTTCTCTCAAAAGGGCTTCCTCCTAAAATACAAGTAGGCCCTCTTCTCTATCCACATGTATGCTCTAATAAGCCAGTGATCCCTCTGCCACACTACAGAGTCCTAAAAAAGCCCTCTTTGCCACAAGTACAGCGAGAACCACTCCAGCCTCCCCTTTCAAACGAAAAACGAACATAAAGATGTATTCTTTTCGTCCTGTCCTTCTGTCCGCCTGTCTCTCTCTTTCTCTCTCATTTTCTCTCTTCTCACCAACCCCGCTCAGATCCCTTTTCATTTTACCAGAGAGCTTATGGGTCGTTCACTCTCTATAGAAAGGCAAGGCGAAAAGAGGCAAATACTCTGGATGTGCTAGTGTAATCTTGAAAACTCTTAATGGAATGCAAATGGCAGCTTGGCAAGAAAAGCTGAAAACGACTTCACTTTCGGCAATTGAAGAAATGAGCAAGAAGACTTTGTGCTATTCTTTGTTCGTCAAAAGCATCCATCCAACCCTGCATGTCCTAGAGCCTAGGTCCCTAATTCTACAGTATGAAAGCTGGTCCTTGTCCCTGTAAGGGCGTCTCTCTCAGGGCTGTGGACTGGTGGTTGGTTAGCATGTGCTGCGGGATGGAATTCCAACCCATGTGGGATCATTGGCCGTGCATCCCCTCTCCACACCCATGCCGCTCCCAGACAGGAAGGACCAGGCATGTCGCTCACCAGGGAGGTCAACACGCTCAATAGCTCAGATAGAGTTTCCCCAATGGGGGATATCACACACACACCGACACACACATCGACGAACACGCACCGCACCGCCACACACACACAAACTCGCACGCATACTGTATGAACCTGTAAGACCACACACGCACACACACAGACGCAAAGATCGAGCTGACCGTTGGAACTTCCAGGCCACTGTGGCCAAGGACTGTCAGTGTCCCTTGGGGTGAAACCCTAGATGTCAGGGACACCTCATGTCATGGATCTGAACTCCATCCAAATATGTAAACGAATCCACTCAGGGTGTGTGACACGTGTCAATTCAGCAGTATGCGGTTACAACTCACAGGACAGCCACCAGGGTCTGTCAGGGAGTGAGGGAGCTGAGTTGGAAGTCAGAAAGATGCATGAGCAACACATGATGCACAACATGAATAAAATGTGTGACTCAAACTGAAACGCTATCGGCACAGGCGATCGGGATTGCAGTTTTCTGTCCCTTTTTAGAGGGAATGCTTAAAAGTGACTGTTATTACAACAATATGAGTGCAGTGTAGCACGGGTCATTAAATTGGATTGTGGAAGTGTGGAGAGGCAGGATTTAATAAGATACGACTTCCTCCATCACAAACTTGTGTGGAACATTAGTCAACGCATAATGGACCTTAGCATACTGCTTCTTGGCCGATTGGTTTATATATACAGTCGTATTAATTAGGTTGAGCCTTTTTTGTGAAATAGAAAGAAAAAGCAGGATGGATATCGTCCAGAACACTGTGTGTGTGTATGTGGGTGCATGCGTGCGTGTGTTTGTGTGTGTGTGTGTGTGTGTGCGTGAACACGAATGCATGCACTCTATGTGTATGTGCAGTATGTAGGTATGTGTGCATGAATATGTGTGGTTGTTTGTATGTGCGCTCGTGTGTGTGTTTGTGTTTATTTGAGTCATCACACACAGCAGGGGCTACTGAGGTGCCGTGCCAGGAGATAGCATCTCCCCACGAGTCACACCCCGCCTCCTTCCACTATTCTGCTCTGCTCTTTCATTGTTTACTTCCGTAAACACACACACTGGGGGGGGGGGGGGCACCGACGTTTCACCAAAAAGTGTGTGTTTTGTGAGTGTGTGTGTGTTTGTGTGTGGGTGCGCAAGAGCACTTGCGTGCGTGAATCCACACTTTCCCAGTCCTCCTCACTGGAGTCGACATCAGCTCACTCTTATATCCGATCCACAGTGATGTCTCAATCATTGTCTCTAGAGAGCCATGTCCACCACAGCAAGACTACCCTCTGGCCCCCAAGAAAAAAAGGCACCTTATTTTCCAAGTGGCCAATGGGAAGGTAGGTCGTATATTAATGCTTCGAAGCCTAGTCATGATTCAAGGAGGGGTGCAAGGGCTCAGAGATGGTTAGTGTCCGATGGTAGCCCTGCAGCAAAGCCAGGGTAACCGCTGTTTGTATGCCCGCTCTGAGGCGGGGCAGTGACAAAGAACCTACCCAGACAGACACACATATGGCGTTCGAGTGAGGCATGAGGGGAGGTCAAAACGGAGAGTTGTAGCCCGGAGGAGTGAAAGCGAGGGAGGTAGGGAGAGGGGGGAGAAGGGGTGGGGGGCAATAGGGAAAATAGAGAAGGATGAAGACAGATTTTGAAATGACTGAGTGTGTCTGTGTGTGGGGGGGGGGGGGGGGTGTATGTTTACGTGTGTTTCTGCTTGTGTCTGTGAGTGCATGTACTGTGTGTGTGTTTGTGTGGTTGTGAGTTTGTGTGTGTTTTGGGGTTCTTGTCAGCAGGGACAGAAAGAAAAAGATGATAAGACAACATGATTGATACGTGTTGTTCAGATCTCCTGTCTCCCTGTTCCACTCCACATGGATTTTTCTTTCCCTCAGATATAAATCTAAAATGTCAGCTGTCCTTACCAAAAAAGCCCCGGAAGAAACTGAATTCTAAACTGTATTCTAAGCTCAGGCAAGCCAATAACTTTCTTTCCGCTAAGACAAAATGACTTCCTCACTTTACAAAGTGTGACTAAAGGAAAACACATTTCAACATATTTCCCTTAAAAAATGCTGAACACATCTCTTACAATACTTCATATACAGTACAAATCAATAATTCACTACACGCTACATTAAGTATACATACAGAAGTTTGCACTGGGGTTTTAAAGAATAAGTCTATTTGGAGGGTAGCACCAAGTTTGAACTTTGACCTTCCTCATCTCAGTATTATTGACTACAGTGTAATTACTACGATGTTCATCTCTTATACAGAGCTATTGATTCTCCCCAAAGCTGACCTCGCCTGAGGCGCAACGTTAGCTAATTCACAGATTAGGTCTCCATGTCTCTGAATCGACGGCATCTGGGCCCTTTCGACAAAAAGCAGAGAGAACAATGTCTTGCCTCTCAGCCGCTGCCTCCCCTTTCAGCAGAACTGATGATTACTGTATATTGATCCGTGGACTGATTGCGCTCGCCATAATGAAGGGTATAATTTGCTGTCTACCCACCTCATTTGCAGATGTCGAGTCGTCTTTGTACCTCTGGCCCCTTTGCTCTTAGCTTTCCCGTGAAAGCTCATTGACCTGGCGGTGAATGCAAGCCAACGCAGCTCAGTGCTTTCTTTTGTTAGCTATCGACAGCTAGCTCACCCTTAGTGAATGTGCTATCTGCAGTTAAGTATTGTAGGTTGATGTATTGTATTGTGTACATTCCTCCTGTGGTATTCAGTTTGGTCTGGGCTAAATAAGAATGAAGAACAGAGATTTGAAAAGTATCCTATTTAAGGTAAGTAGATACAGGTGTTGACTTTGACACTAAGACCATGATTAGAATAAAGCAAGAGTACTTCGACCTTAAAAGCAGACAGTTTCCAAAGGGAAATGTGCAAAATGTTGCCACTAATTATCATTAATTAAACGGTCTCCAAATCAACTGTAGTTTCCATAGTGGATTTCATTTAAAACCAGCTTATATCAAAACAATGATAGGAAACAAAGTAATACTATGAACAATAACTCATTGAATTATATCAAAGGTGACCCGATTCTTGAAAGTGGCATATCTGCCCCGCTAAGCAAAATCACACGTTGACCACAGTACTCTCCATTTGACATCATTACGTAAAGAGTCTAAAAAGTGTCCATAAAGCTTCCTGTGCCCTGTGGCAAAGATGAGTCGTGAACGTGCTTTCAGGGCCATTTTGCCTGAAACACTCTAGATGCAGCGCATCTTTAACAAGTGACCCGGGAACACAGGTCACTCATTAAAGAATACACTGTTCAGTACAATTTGAATGCTAAGTTTGTTGGATTGCCAACCGCTTTAGGTTGTGTATGAGCAGCGGAGAAGTTGAATAAAAAGGTGAAAAATACAGGATTTAGCAGTTCGGCAACAAAAGAAATATCAAACACTATTAGCATACTAATGTTGGCTTTGATAGGAGAGGCTGATATTTTAACTAGAGCCTGAATATACTGACATTTCACTTGACAATGGAAGACGTGACTCTAGCAGTGCAGCTGCCCTGCTCTGACCTTGTTGTGTACGGGGGAGCTTTAGTTTGACCTTTACCAAGTAGCTTTCTACACTAAGTCAGTGGCTGTTGTCTGCATCGTCCTACCTTCCACTGGTCTTTATGCTCAAAACCCCACTCTCTTCACTCCCCAAGTGTCGGTTGGCATTTCCACAAGTGTTGTCTTTGGAGAATCGCTTTAGACCTCATCGCTGTTGCCTCATTCTCACGCCCTTACTGTCTCCTTTCCGCAAGGTAATTTGATGGTGGGAAAGGATTAATGAGACGTACTTGCTTAGTCAAAGGACGCTTTAATTGCCTGTTGCCTGGGAGACGGAGTGTTTCTTCGAACCCAGCGGCGAGCATCACTTCATTGACATCGTGACTTCTCGCTCCTAGCTTCCTGCTGCTCTCCTCTGCCTCCTTTCTTTTCCCCCGCCCTCGTTTTTTCTCTTTTCCCCCACCGTGGGTGTCTGACAGGTGACTATTATCGCAGCTGTGGCCTGTTGGCTCTCGAAGTGTGACACAGGGCACAAAGTACTTGTCACTCAAGACTGACTAAAGATAGGTATATGCACTCTGGGACAGAAGTGCATTAGCGACTATGTGTGGTTCAGTGTTACTGTGGGTTTGTCCACTGGAACTCGCTTCGTATATTTCTACATTTACATAAAGCGTTGTCACAGACATTGTAACTGTCTGTGACAAAGTTCTACAGTAAATGGAGTCAGATTAACTAACTAAAGTTCGGGAGGAAGATGGCGCACCAAGACTCCACTCCAATCAACTAACACACATCAGCACAGTGAAAGCACGGAGGAATGCGACCAAACTCCTCGTTTTCAATTACGAGGTCTGTATAAAGTGTCTTCCGTTCCTCTGGTCCTTGTGCTAGCATGTTATTGTCACCCTCCCGCCCTTCCCCCTTCTCTGCTTCTCTCTGTCACCTATCCAGGCTCCCCGGGGGATATGCTTGAGCTGCTGCTCGGCCCTGACCCATAAGGACTCTCCGCCACACCCCGAGTCCATGCCTGCTAACTATGCATGCACCGTTCACATCACCTCCATCACCATTCTGCGCCTCCCCTAATCACAAGCGCCTCCTCCCAGGACCCCAGACTCGGCTCTGCTACCGGCCTCCACCATCAGCAACAGGCTGGGCTCTGCTACCAGCCTCAGGCTTGGCTCTGCTACCAGCCTCTACCACACTGCATTAGGCTTGGCTCTGCTACCAGCCTCAACCACACTACACAGGCTTGGCTCTTCTACCAGCCTCTACCACACTACACAGGCTTGGCTCTGCTACCAGCCTCTACCACACTGCATTAGGCTTGGCTCTGCTACCAGCCTCTACCACACTACACAGGCTTGGCTCTTCTACCAGCCTCTACCACACTACACAGGCTTGGCTCTGCTACCAGCCTCTACCACACTGCATTAGGCTTGGCTCTGCTACCAGCCTCTACCACACTACACAGGCTTGGCTCTGCTACCAGCCTCTACCACACTACACAGGCTTAGCTCTGCTACCAGCCTCTACTACACTGCATCAGGCCCGGCTCTGCTACCAGCCTCCTCCACCATCGGGCTTGGCTCTGCTACCAGCCCTGCTTCAATAAAAAACGATCAATTCAATCAATGGTGTGATTACTGAACTTGTGAAATGAACTAAACGGAAGTGTTATTTTTCCACTAGAAGATCTCAGGTTCAGGGGAGGCTTATGGTGACATCATGAGTTGAGTAGGGATGGGATGAAGGTAGGAATGCAGCGTGAGTGGATAGGGTTGGGTGGTGCTCATCCTTAAGTCCCCTGGTCTTAAGCCAAGGTTGGTGGATTAGTTGGCACAGAGCATTTATGCCACATGAAGATTTTACCACTTCTACAGTACATGACAAAGTCCTGCAACTGCTAGGCATACGTTAAACCAAAGAGTCCAGTCACAGGAAGATAACCGGCTATTGGTTTTTGCTATAATCTTCCCCATCATGACTAAATGCATGAAATGTGTAGGACAGGCACACAGATCGCAATGACAGTTGCACAGATCTTCAGGACTGCGCATTTTCTTCTGATTTAGTCAATTACAACAATGGGACAAAAGTGGTAAGAGGAATACGCACGCGTGCACACACACAGTCATGAATAAGATTTACAATAGGACTCCGACACAAAAGAGGCCGTGCCGAAGCCTGCAGTTGCATTGTAGAAGTGACAATGAGTCTATTTGCTTTCATACAATCACTCCTTAGACGGAAAAAAATACTTTTAATTGCATTTGAAATCCAGACCAACTGCTGGGAGAGATACATAAATTGTCGCTAATGAAATGCACTTTTTCCACACAGTTCATCTTGAATTACTGTCGATAAAAGCACATGGAGAGAGAGAGAAAAAAAAAACATGGCCTTTGTTTGGAAGGGTGCCTGACATTGTTTTACGTGGGTTGTTTTAATTGTATTGAATCCCTGGAAAACTGCCTGAAGAATCATCCTACGTAAATTGCTTTTACTTAATATGTTAATGTCATAGCCGGCAGGGAATTGTGTCAGTTTGTGAGCGTATTGGTCTTTCTTTGTGTGTGTGTGTGTGTGTGTGTGTGTGTATGTGTATGTGTGTGTGAGTGTGATAGAGTGCAGCCTGTGTAGGGTGACTTCGGGGTTAAGATAAAAAGAGACACACAACAAGAACACCAGTTCTAGGTCAGGCCTGGCTTTAAACAAAAGCCTCACTACTCTTAGATCAGGGATCACACATAGAACCCCAAAAAGGTCCCAAACTGTCACTATTATTGTTTTCACACATTCTACCATTCAGGTTTAACACGTTTCCTGAATACATTTTCAAAGTTGACATTGGCTGCATCTCCCTCTATGATATGCACTAAGGACTTATGTAGGCTCTAATCTCTACTCCATATCAAGATCCAACTATCTTCCCTCATTCTAATTTCCCCAGTAGTGACTCACTCTGTATTCATCAAAGATGGAGCACAGCCTGGCATCACATGGAAGTGAAAAGGGTAGAATTGATTGAGTAATGTCAGAAAAAAAGATATATGAGGTTGACTCTGCAGATAGCAAGACATATGAGGGCTCTGCGATATTAGGATGCTAACCGCTAACAAGGTGTCACGCTTGCTGTAGACGTTTTCTAATGAGAAGGTTTTGCTGCTGGGAGGGTTGACCTCCTGACTTCTTGGTATCTGGGTTGTGTCTAACTGCCCACAAAGGGGCTGGTAAAATGGTAACCCAGACAGGAAGATAAGGTGAGAAACTCACAATGTCATCTTCCACCCTCTCATCCGCTATCCAGTATACCATACATAGACAGGGGTGAAAATGTTTTAGTAAATGGTATGGTTTGGAAAATATGACAGTATCCCTACAGAGAATGTGTCAAATGTAAAACTCTCTTTCGTCCCGAGTGACTCACCTCTTTATGTCACCTAATCAATACTGCTGCTGACATTTGGAGGTGAATTTGAAAGTATCGATTTGAAGGCCATAAGTGTAAACAGACAGGAAAACAAGCAAGTGTAGGGAATTCACGTTGTGTTTTCTCTCTGTTGAGGTATTGGAAAGCCTTTAGCTAAATGCTAACCTTTTCAACTGGAGGAATCGTTGATGTCTAACATGCATCTCAAGACCACTCAGGAGATTTTAAAAAACATTTTAGAATTGTGTCTGACTTGCGGCATCTACGGTGGGTCTCTCTCTCTTTCACTCTGTCTTTCACTCTCTCTCTCGCTCTCTCTCTCACAAACACACACACTTTCTCTCTCATCTTTTATTCAATCCGTCTCACATATTCAATCAATAACTGCTCAATATGATTTTTACTGTTCCTTCTACAGTGTTGCACTTGTTAACAATCACATCTGGAACAAACTGTGTGACTAAACCGTATTATCTGAGAGCTTACAGTTTAACGCACATTCATCACAGGGCTCTCAAGGATACAGTACAATGTATAGTTTAAAGACACACACATCCAGACACACACACCTCTCTCAAATCCAGCAAATTAGTAGTGTTAAGTGATAGGAAACAACTGTAAATACTGACATTGTAAAAAGTGCACAGGCGATACGCTGTCTGTTTAATAACAAGGCCTGTGTTTCAATTTCACTCCTCACTGCACAATCTGTTTATCCAGACAAGACGGATATGACATCATGGTTCGAGTGCGCGTGTGGTGCGGAGATAGGTCAACATCCCCCTCATCATCACAGTTCATCTTCCCAAACACAGTTCAAAACCAAAACACTGTTGCACCTCTATCACCCTCCCTGTAAGGGAGCCATCAACTTGGTTGAGCTTGAAAGTGACTTTGACTCTCTCTGTCCCCCAGCAGGCATGACCAACACAGGGAGCGTCTCGTCATACAGAGACGCCACACAGCCAGACATCACCTTCTAATTAAAACTCTCTATCTCCCCCCCTCTCTTTCTCTCTCTCTCTCTCTCTCTCTCTCTCTCTCTCTCTCTCTCTGTCGCTCTCTCTCTCTCTCTCTCTCTCTCTGTCGCTCTCTCTCTCTCTCGCTCTCCCACACACACACACAGTCACTTTCCTCTAGCATACAAACACACACACAGTCCCTTCCCACTCGCATACAAACACACACCTTTCCTTTCTGTGTTCTTTTTTTCCAGCCCTCTGGTGCATGTGCCCATGGGCATCCTGTAACCCTGTTTTATTAACTCAAATAAATGTGTCCTCACACAACTCAAACACACACGAACATGTGCAAATGAGCACACACGGATGCAGTGCACGCACACACACACACATTTTCTGTCCTCTGTGTTCTCACACCTCCATTTTATTTGCACTGTCGGTCAACATCTGCTTATGGCTTTAACAAGACATATCCTCGGAAGGGCTGCTAATTAGAAATAGGCCCTATTCCCCCCACTCACTGTCTGTACACTTAGACACGTACACACACACATTTCTGAACACACATCCAAACACACCCTCACACACATTCACTCCATGGAGCTGCAGTGTGGGTACTGACTCAATTTGGGTTTGTATGTGTAATGGTGTGTGTGTGAAAGACAGAGTGAGAGAGAGATAGATAGAGAGAGAGAGGGATAGAGAGACAGAGAGAGAGAGAGAGAGAGAGAGAGAGAGAGGGGGGGGGGGGACATCATTCACATCAACTATAGCAGAAAAAGACCCACTGAAATACATTTCTGATATAATACAGTCACAGCAAAACTTGAATCCCATGCAGTTTTAACACAGTTCTATACACATGGGTTCCCCACATGTCTTGTATTGTCATAACGCTTTATACAGCAGTTCTCTGACATATTTCCCCAAGGTTTAGTTTACCTAATAACAACAGAAAGATGGAGAGTAAGATGCCACATCCACCCAAGGGCATGTTGAGACAAGTCCATCTGCTGTGTCGAAAATAAAACATCCACTCAAAGGTTTAAAACGCTGCCGAGATTGTATGTGCCATGAGCAGGTTTAAGAACGCTCTCTGCTTTTTCGCTTTATACACATGTTCCTCTTTTTACTCTCCCATCGGTTCGACATGCATGTCAACATTAGCACTGCAGCTTTAGAACCTTGCAGCCGTGTTTGCTAGCTTTAGCATCTTAGCCTCACTCTCAGACTTTCGAAGTGTTTGCTACTGTAGTGTTAGCTTCTTTGGGGATTATTTTAAGAGCCCAGTATCCACCCAGACTGTTTGTTAACGTCAGCATCGTAACTTCATAGCTCCATTATTTTCCGTCAAAAAACTAGCGGATGACAAAGGGACACTGGGATTCTCATATAAAGGAGACACACTGGGGGATTCTCCACAGCACTCGCTCTCGTTGACGAGTAAACGACTAGCGACAAACAACCGGGAGGGGAAGTGAGAGCGCTGGGCACAGCGGTACTTCACTGGGTCATCTTAGCATATTAGCCCGGATGCTAATGCATGGAAGCCTCCAGTGGTTGCTCCCCTGAAGAGATGGGAGGGAAGTTAGGGAATGAGGGAAGACTTTAGGGGTGGAGGACTGTCTTTGACAACGTTTTGGTGGTGTCACATCTCTGTAACACCAGGGTTTTGAGACAGACAGGGGAGACAGAGAAATACATGGTTATATTATTAAGAAAGATGTCTTGCTCATACTATGACAGGCGTAGCTGCCTCTGGTCTGGAAACTCAGGGAGAGTCAGGGTCCCTACACACCCAATCGAACAGCCCTCATCTGCTCCTATCACTTATTAGTTACAAAATTGACATCCCAACCTCCACTCATCTCTCTCCTTTTCCCCTTTTGATGTTCCCAGAGCAAACACCCCCCCCCCTTCCAAACACATCTTTCTCGCCCCCATCTTTCTCTCCATGTAAATCTCCATCACTAGTGTGCCCTTAGCATCCATATTTCAAGAAGAAAAATGTTCCCCCCTCTCCAACTATCCGCTTCACACCACATACAGACCCCCCCGTCTCTCTCTACCTCTATCTTTACATTTATCACTTGAAGGAGCCATTCCAACAAGCCCAACTAATTATAATAAGGAATATTGAAATAACCGTTGTTTTGTTATTGCTGTGGAATGCCATCACACAATGGACATCTCTTTCCATAACAGTTTTTCCTCCCTGTTATTGAACAATGTTCTCAAAGGACACATGCAAGTACATGTACATTCAATCTAAACGCATCATTAAACTTAACAATTGTAGCATTGATTTATAACTGCTTTGATGCCAAATTTGAAGATGCCTTAAGAGGCAGAAATGTGAGGATTAAACATACTGTAACTCTGCAGTATTCCATCTCTCTGTTTTTCCTCTCAACACACACACATTCACATACATGTGTGTACACATACAGAGACACACACTCTTTCTTTGCCTCTTCATGTAGAATTACATCTGGTTAGATTCAAATGAGCAGGACGCCAATAAGAATATGACAGTGATACTTAGGAATATAACAAATATGTATAATGCACATTTTGAATATTCCCCTACTTCTCTATCTACATGCTTTGTTGTCTGCCTTCATCTCATCTCTTTTTCTGCCTCTGTCTGCCTCTGTTTCTCTCATTCTCTCAAGGCCACACTCTTTCTGGTTCTGTCGGTCTCTCCCTCCAACAGCTGTGCAGAGCAGTGGCTGGCTGTGACAAGAACCATTTGATTTGCCATTTCCTGGCTGACTCACCACACAGGCATCACCCCCACCCCTCTTTCTGCTGCACGTATCATCTCTGTCTCTCTTCCTTTGCCTTGTTTTCCCTTGTTATTTGTTCTCTGTGCATTGTTGCCTGCCTGCCTGCCTGCCTGCCTGCCTGCCTGCCTGCCTGTCTGCCTGTCTGCCTATCTATCCTTTTCCTTAACAGAGGAGGGAGGAACACTGTCTTTCTATCGACGCATTGCTAAGTAGTTATTATCAGTCACTGTTTACTCTTGGAAATGTTAAATGTATGGGAAAGCATTTCAATTCATATATACTGTTATATTTAAACGTAATACACAAAATCCTGTAAAATACAGGCTGTATTACTGACACATAGAAGGCGGCTAAACAAGTTGTGACCAGTTCTTAAATAATGAGCAAGAGTGTAAGACTGAGAAAGGGAGTGAGTGGGGGAGACAGTGATTCGAGGGCACACAGAGATGAGGGGACACAGGGAAAAGGGAAGGGACAAGACTGATGTTTTTTTGGCATTATTACTCAGAATGATCCCTTTTCTTCTGCTGACTTCTCATACACCTCCCCTCCCAAGGCACCACCACACAAAGGCCAGGTCAAAACCTATAGTACCTCTTTCTATGGCATTTCTTTTTTTTCTAGTTGATTGCGTGACCTAACTAAACGCTTAGTTTTATTACATGATGACTACAATGCATGCATGCATGCTTAAAAATCAAGACAGGACCACTGTATCAGATATTGCTGAAGCTTCTATGTCCATTCAAAATTCCTCTCCCTCCATAATCACCTCAGGATAGTTTGAAATCAATGGCGTGTCATTAAAATAGTCATCTTCATCAATCCCTTTGAAAGCCCCTGAGATGGTCATGGTTGCATCTATATTTAGAGCTGTGATCTGTTGTAAACAACACATAAGTGTTCTCTGCGTCTCCCAGATTCCCTGCATAATTACGGCAATCTGGAACTTTTATTTTTTACAGATCAAACACCATTATTTTGGTTGTTTATCCCTACCTCACACCTACAGCTAGTTCCGACATTTCTGCTCTTAAACTTAGGGTGGTATTAAATCGGAGGGACAGGATTTGATACATCATACAGACTTGACACACATACGCACCTACACACACCTATGAACGCATGCCAGCAGGACACATACATACAGACATATTGCTTGCAATGGGTAGACCAGTCTATCAGCAACTGACAGTTATTCTCTCATCTCAGAAGCAAATATTTGTGGGAATAAAACCACATCTTCTCTTTCAACATGATTCAAATCAAATTAGCCTCTAGTTATATAGTTGGCTTATTTATCTATTTCTGTGTTTGTGTGTGAGTGTTTGTATGGTCTGTGTGCGCTGTCTACTCCTGTAAATCACCCACATGTATTGGCCTCTCTAAGCAGTCCACTGAGTTAGAGTGCAAACGTCTCTTCTTTTGGCTCCCATTATTGCCACCGTACAACACAACGCACCGGAAAACCCCCAAGTCCAAAATCCAATAGTGGAATTCAGCCAACTGAATCAATCAACTGTTACAACTACTCCCATCTTCTGAGGCTGAGGCACAGTGAGGTTGATACAGCATTCTGATCAAGCCTCGGGCAATCTGACATCACCTAAGGACTCCAGTAGAAAAGCTGGCAAGTAAGGGGGAGAGTGGGACTTTCCCCTTCACGGGGGCTGAGCTGAGGTCTCACACACTGAAGTCATTTGTCACTATTCAGAAAGCCCCACCACTCCAACCAATCAAACAAATCCCAGCGTAAGTTGAAGCAATGAAAGGTTTACTCGAGATAGCATGAGGCAAAGAAGTGAATGCTGGGGTGCACAAAATCTACCTACGGGTACAGATCAATTAACATGACCCTGCACTTAAAGGTGCAGTGCATGTGGAATTTGGCTTTGAAATGAAGGATCACCATGAGGGTAAAGCAAAAGATGAATGTGCTCTGCGTGTGTGAAGGCACCGCAGATGGAGCTGGCGTGTGTGTGCGAGGGTGCTTTTGTTTGCATGTATGTGTGTGTGTTTTTGGAAGGATCTACCATGGGAATGTCAGGGCACACTTAGGTTGATAGTGTGACAGACTATCTTTGGTATGCGCTGTAATTGCCTTGCCAACTAGAAGAATTAATCAAGCTTCGACTTGTTCTGTCATCTTCCATTTCACTCTCATTGTAATCACCTGGTGCAGATGAGGTGTGTACATGTGTCTGTGTTTATGTGCGGGAAAAGCATACAGTACATCTATATTTTGGAGAGCTTGGAGTATTTTTCTACTGAACTTTATTCTGGCATTCCATATGTAAACAATAGACGTGTGTGTGTGTGTCAGTACAAGTATGTCTGTGTGTGTTTAGGTTGAACAGTATTTGGGTCAGAATGAGGTTCAGTGTGGATCCTGTCTTGTCTAGGAGCTGATGTGTTGAATTTTCTGCTGTAAATTAGATGTTGATCTATCTGGAGCAGGAGAGGGTGGAATAAGTTCACTGCTGTCTCTGTCTCTATCTCTGCAATCTCTGTCTCTCTCTCGGTCTCTCTGTCGGTCTCTCTCTTTGTCTCTACTCTCCTAATTCAATTACATTTTCAATTAAAAATTGCTTTATTGGCATGAATTGGTGAGCACTGTTTTGTCCGAGTCATATCAGATACATGAACGATGAGACACTTGCATAATAAAAGAAATACAAAAAGAAAGAAGTTAAATATATGAGTACATGTATAAAAAAAACTATAATAAAATACTGTACAAATATTACATGTACACTACAATAATACTCTGTGTCTGTGCTCTGTGTCTGATTTTTCTCTCTCTCTCTCTTTACCCTCTCTGTCGCTGCTCTCTTTTCTCTCTTTGGTTCTTCCAAACTCAGTGGTATACTCATTCCTTACTAATTGGGGTGACACATTGGCTAGAGGCTAAGTTACAGTAGGGGAGAGACAGGTACCACATAAGCACACGCACACACAGGATCACACACAAAAACCTACAAAATACTTTTGGAGTAAGCACTTTCTAGTTCATCCTACACACAATGTCACATCTGGCCTCAGGGCACATGTAGTGCTGTTTCCTCATATGAAGAAAGAAACATGTATATCTGAGCCCCAGTACAAACACACATACACACACACTTGTTGATTTTACGATCCTAGTGAGGACAGACACTTCACTGCCATTCAAAATCGTGTAATGTCTAAACCTTAACCCTAGCCTTAACTCTTCAAGTAATTCTACCCCTAACACTAATTATAACCCCCTAGAAATACCATTTGACCTTGTGGGGCTGGCAAAAACGTCCCCACAAGGTCAAATCCACCCCCCCCCTTCCCCTCCCCACACCACCCCAACCCCAGAACACACACACATATGCATACAGCAGGCCCAAATATCATTCAAAATAAACAACAAACACCTTTCAAAATGGCTTTCAGGGACATAAAAATAAAGGTAAAACAAAACAAAGAAGCATCTCAGGGTGTGAAAATAAAGGTACCCTGTCTCCGATGCCTCATTAGTGGAAGTCAGGCTTTGATACCGTCCACAGACACGTGTGTGATTCTCTTGCCCATTGATGCATGATTTGTCGTTCAATACTATAGTGTATTATTTCCATAATAATAACTATTCATAATGAGTAGCAGCAATGATCAATGTGTGGTCCTATCTTCAGAGTAAAAAAACTCAAATAACCAAGTCAAATAAATATTTAATATATCCCATGGCTTTTCTGTGTTTGTATTGTTGCATTTTATCCACCATATATTGCAATGATTAAACAAAATTATAATCAAATTTGCGATATAGAAATAGGGGTCTCGGAGGGCAAGAGCGATAAGACCAATGTTATTAATATAATAACCCTGGGATATCACACTCCTCTGAATGGAATCAAAAGCTAAATTACAGTTAAACAAGCTGTGAATATTTGCAAGTGGAAGGAAATAGCTTATCTTTAAGCTACACTGTATGAGTATGGGAGTGCACTGTTTAAACGCTGACCTTTATCAATATTATACTGGCCTCACGGCCCCAAAAGAGGTGTCTATGATAGCATGTCTTCAGTTTTCATGCCGTGGACGTCGTCAGGAGCTTGTGAAAGGAGATTTGTGATGAGGCTAAGTTAATAAATTATAAAAATGTTGGAGAGAGATTATCCCTTGGGATGAGGTTTATACAACAGTTCGGTCAGAAGTCAAGGCAGATATTTCAGAATTGTTACTTCAGTCTTACAAACACAAAACCAAGAAATCAACGGAATGGAATGTCTTCATCTTCATTATATTTCTTAATTTTTTTTACCTTCAGCAGCAAAAGTGTTCATTGTCAGCATAGTGAAATTACATAAGTAATCCTATTACTTATGTAATTTTGTATGTACTTGTACCTCCCTAATTTGGGGTTATTTGTAGTTATCATAACTGGGATTATAGAAAATAAACTCTCAGGGAGTTTGTATGTGTTGTGCAAGAGGCCCACTCATTGAGCAAAAGTTATAATCAGTGCATCAGATGGTTGTTACACCAGGCAAGAAACCACAGAAAATAAATTTGGCCTTATGCAGAGTTGCTTTGTGGGTTCAAAAAAAAATGTCTGCAATGCTATTACTTTGCATAATTATTATACACTTATTGAACTTGGCCTTTCAATAAGAAGGCCTATTACTAACTTTAATGGGTTGAAAAACATGTGGTTACTAACAGTGCTTTTCCACTGCATGATAACATCTTATTTTGACTTTAATTGCCTTTTTTGGTTTTTCCTCAAAAAAATCTTGTACCTATAGTGCCTGTTTCTATATCATGGAGCTCCACCCCATAGGCGAGCTCTACTCCTGGTGGTTTAAGACCATGCCGTGGCAACTTTCAACTGAAGCTTAAAATGTATCCACCAGGTATCCAATATAAGAGGGCACTAGCCCGCCACTCATTCTCCCAAAAACGTCAGCACCGGTCAAAATCTGAAGAAAAGAACATCTCTGAAGCTCCAACACGTTTTTTTTCTGAGTAATCACATGCCAGCCATGACCTTGTCCAGATGTCTATTCTAGCACCATCACACAAAGCCCTTCTCATGGCCCATTGCAGATGCTCCCAATGGGGAACGGTAAAAAGTGTGTTTTTTGGAGAAGAGGTGTCCTTCTGAGGTCTTCAATGGAGACAGCTCATATTCTCATAAGAGCAGATATTCCTTGCCCCTTCTACTCCACACAGCTCTTTTCAGAGTTAAGTGTAGGTGCCATCTTGGTAATGGCAGGGCACGTCTGCAGAATGTTCGCGTGGCTTGTCTCCCCACCTGCTAGGGACTGCTTGGCAAGCCCTCTCTGTCTAGGAGAAGAAGACGCCGGTATTGTTTTTCAAAGAGGAAGAGCTCCTTGATGACGTAGTCTTACTCAAGACAGCTCAGAGGCAGGTTACTCTCTTGGTGTGGTTACAGCAGCTACACTGCAATGCACCTCTGTTGTGGTTCCAAGCAAGCTCAGGTGATACCAAAAGGTGACGTGAAAACACTGCAGACTATTGATTGGTCAAAGAGAATTACTGTTTGATTATGGTTAGAGAATGCCTACGCTAATCAACCTTGCTAACTAGCCGAGCCATCTTGATATCACAACAAAGACCGAAAATGGAACTGTTGAAAGGCTGTTTTGTCTGCTGACGTTTTTCAAGGGAATGTCCAGCAGTACTACTGTAGCATATAGCTAGTTAGAACTAGCTATTTCATTCATGTGGTTAGCTAATAATAGTAAGACTAGCAATGTAACATTAGCTAACTTCTTAATCAGACTTTTTGACTAAATTTGCTATGGCAAAAAAATGCCTAACACTGTGTCAGCTTGGTAGTTAGCTAATAATTTGATGTCATTGTTTATTACACAACAAGTATTTGAGCATCAATGGCCATGGGTCTTCTTCAAATTTGAAAGCCATTCTACATTTGGTGTTATAATTGCATGCCTGGTCACTATAACAACCAGCTACATTGGAGGGTTATTATCTACAGTAAAACATGAAGTAGCCTACCTGGTAAAGCAATTAGAGTCGAGTCGAGCCAGTACCATACAGTGGAAAAGCAAGTTTATTTTCTCTATGTCTCTCTCAAACTATTATCTGCAAAACAGTTTTTGAGACAATCTGAAACAATTGGTTACGTTCAAGGTTAGTTGGAGAGTCATTTTATTTCCCCTGCCACCAGCATTTCACAACATACAGCAAGCTTGTTCTGCCTGCAAGGCTGTGGTAGACGGTTGGGGACACCAAGATATGAGCTGGTATTTGTTTGGACACAGGATCCCCTCATCCATTTTTCAAACCTGAGAAGGACTCACCTTCTTTCCTGTTCTAGTGTGACAAAGAAAATAGAAATCAATGCGTCTAGGCAGCACAGAAGCCCCAATACATTAATGGGCGATCGATAGCTAATGTCAGAGTCATTTTTCCTCATCCCTTGGCAAATAGAAGCGGCGGGAAAGCGAAGGCCGAGGGTGAGTGAACAGGGAAAAGGTTTTGGGTCAGAGGTCTGGTTGAGAGCAGCGTCTGAAGGGGGAGATGAGGTGGACTTGTAGGAATTCCCTGAAAGTCCCTTAGCCTAAATTAGCATTTTGATAGCTTTTTTTTCTCTCTCTGTTCTCTTTGCACTCTGATTGGTTCTCACTATCTCTCTCTTCACTGAAGAACATTAAATTAATGTCCTGCACTGTGATGTTTAGAATCGGTGCTTGCTTGTTTTCCCCCTGTCGAGTCACCTAGAGGTTGTAAATCATTGGTGGTAGCCATCCTCAGACGTACACACATTCACGCACACACGCGTGCACGTATACATGCACACATGATTTACCAAAATAATACACAATGCAATAGGTTATTTGTTGTCGGAGTTTTAAGTGCTTAAGCTTAATTTTCGAAAAGCACAGGTACATTCAAGGAATACAAATGTCAAAGTAATTCCAAGGTCTATAACTTCCAGATCCTATATATGTTTGGATATTACATTTTTCTCTTCTGACTAATACAAATACTTTTTCATCCTCTACACTGTGACTTAACCTAATCATGTTAATCTGCCATGCATCATATTGACATTGCTGAAGATTTGTCTAGCTCTCTCTCAGTTTTCTGTATGACGCTTGGCTGTGCTTGAATGATTCTACTGTAAACCCAGTTTCCTTCACTGCTACTTAAGGGAGTCAGGTGGCTGAGTGGTTAGAGAATCAGGCTAGTAATCAGAAGGTCGCTGGTTCGATTCCCGGTCGTGCCAAATGACGTTGTGTCCTTGGGCAAGGCACTTCACCCTACTTGCCTCGGGGAGAATGTCCCTGTACTTACTGTAAGTTGCTCTGGATAAGAGCGTCTGCTAAATGACTAAAAGTAAAGTAAAAGTACTTCCGTTGATTCTGATGGTCTTTCAAGTTCAATGCTAACATTTGGAAACGTATTTAGTTTCAGAAGCTCAGAGGAAAATTGACAGTGTGAGCACACTCATGCCAGTCTGCGTTGTGTCAAACAGAGATACACCCTCAGTCAGAAACCGTCCGTTCAGGTCACTGTTTTGACAAGATTGGAATCGTGTGCAGAGCCCTTATCACAACAACACGTCAAATAAACCAATGAAAAAACACACAGCAAAACAAACCGTCCCTCCTACAAACAGAACCAAGGTGTAATCATCTGGCTCTTCCTTGTGAGGAAGTGGCAATCATAAAATGTTCATTGACAATATACACCACCCCCCACAGACACAACATACACACACACACACAAATACAGTACAATTAGACACACATTCACACACTAGACACTCTAATCTCGGAACCAAGGTTTCTATAAACCTCAACCCTGTAATAATCCACAGTCTTTAAATATTTATGGGTGAGAGCCCACATTCCTTCATACACAGCTTTATTATTTGTCTGCAAAAGAATTTCTGCCACTGGAGGTCTGGTACATTAGATATATGTATTCAGGAAATTACAGGGGCCTTACTCATCTTCTGTTATTGCATTTTATATAACACCCGGATTTGTACGAGTGTTGCAGGTGAAAATTCAGACTAAGGTAAACAAAAAAACTACGGTCACTCGCAAACTTCTCAAAGGTGATTGTTAAGGACAGCTTTAGGGTTCGAATACACATTTCTATGTTATGAGGGTAGAAGTCCGTTGGTACCGAGGTGTACACCCATACATGTGACCGTTGCTCTGGTTCCCTTCCTTCCTGTGCCCCACCTTGCCCACCACTGAGGAAATACTACTACCATCTCACCGTCTGATCTGTGTGGTGTTTGGACTCCTAGCTCTGTTGAGTTGCGTCTTGGGCTTGAGTAAATCTGTTCAATACATCTGGCCTGTTTTGTTCATGGTAACTTGGCCCATGGCTATCGGCGAAAAGCCATAAAATGTATTCCACACACCATTGCTGACTTTCCTGGCCTAGGTGAGCAATGCAGCTCAATACTGCAGGTCTTTTAGGGGAGCCTTTTTTTTACTAAAACATTTCTGGTATTAGAGGAGGATTAATTCGGTTCATTGTGGATATTCCATCCACAATGGGTGTCACAGTAGGCTACATGTTTTCGTACCGCAAATTCCGGGTACTGACGTCACGGTTCTGTGCATGCAATCAGACGAAGAACACATATTCAAACTTGTTAGCTATCTGATCCAGTCTCTTTTCTTACTGCACAAACCTCAACAGCACTGTTGTATCGGACCACCTGTACAGCAACAAATTTCACAGTCGTGTAGGTGCGAATTTTGTGAATAGATTGACATAAAGTTTAGACTCTGACATTGAAGTAAAATTAAAGGAAATGTGGCATTTGGGATTTGCTTATTTTGCCTGTTGTACCAACTCATATCAAGCCGTGACCCCAAAACCGCGGTAAATGCCGAACCGTAACTTCTGTTTACTGTACACCCCTACAATAGACACATTAATACATGGTTTATTACATACTGTACAGTAATGGAAATATATAAAAGTGTTGTCATTAAGACACAACAACCAATAAGTAACCGTATAAGTAGTATTTATTTTTTGTGACTGAAAATATTTCAGGATTTTTTTATACTTTCTTCTAATGAATGTAACTACAAAGATATGTATTTCAATGCATCAGTTGACCTATTATCTTGCACTCACTGGGAAACGCAATTCTCGCACCTTTCTCTATGGTCTCAGTTATAATAATATCAATCATAAAATGTTTGAATACATCAAATTGATGACTTGATCTGTGTAATGCAATTACCATTGTCAAACATGTGTAGACTGAAACATTTGAGACAGGTACAGACTTTACAGTAGTGAGTTTACCGTAAATGATGTATGTTATTGATAGCCTTCTGAGATTGGAAATGAGTCAACATATTCCACTGGACCAGAAGTTTTCAAGTACATTTTCACAATATTACATGAGGTCCTATACGGAAAAGGTTGAGGAGAATAAAGTTGTATGTTTTTGTATGAGTGTGTGTGTGTACGTGTGTGGGTTTGTGTGTGTGTGTCTGTATCTATCTCTATGAGTTAGTGACGAGACAAAAATATGTTTCGCTTTAAAGTGGTCCTAAGATTAAATTACTTTCGGCATGGATGGAGGAAATTGAGAAAATGATTAAAAAGTAAATGGAAAAATTATTTTCCCTTCCTGGGCCCTGTCACAATGGAAGGGAAAGGCAATGGGGCGACTGCATGCATATTTGTCTGGTCAGAACCAAGCAGGCAGTTATAGATAGTCATTACATGACATTACCAATTTATCTCCCTATATCTCTCCCCTCAACACTGGATGGGGACTCCTCGGCCAGATTACCCAAATGAACTAATCATAATCTGAGTGTGGAGATAATTAGGTCTACAGAAACAATATCAGCCACCAAGATCCACTCCCTTCCTTTCTGGACGAAATGGATACATAACTGTATAGTGTTTTTATGCAATAAACTGTGAGTGACCTTGAAGGGAAGAATATTCTTGAGGTGGACAAAGATGGAGTGTGAGGGACTGTGTGTTTATTGTGTGTGTTTATTTTTTGAAAGCTACAATGCCATGCCAGGCTTAATAATTACCTTAATAACTGAAAATGCACATGTAAGACTTCATAACTGAAAATGCATATGGGAAAAAGGGGTTACTTTTGAACAGAAACCTTTGCATTCAACTACTCTTGTTATCAACTGTACAATCTGATCCTCCACATTCTCTATTCTGTGGAACTGGTAACATAATTGGACGTTGTAGAGCACCAGTCGAGCTACATATCCCATGATCCTGCAGTTAGACTAATGTATTCACCTAGCAGACAGGTTCATACAAAGCAATGTACTGGGGAGGATTTGAAAAGGAGATCTTTTGATTGGCAGGCAAATTGTCTACCACTCAGCTTTACATCTTTTTTTTCTTTTTTTTTAACCTTAAACTACCTTCGTCCTCCACATCCATCCCCCTCTCCTCTGCGGCCCGGTCCCTCGCTTCATTTCTCACAGGCCTTGAGTGGGGAGCGCTAAGGTGGCATCCATTAGCCTAACATGGCCATAAATCGCCGCCGCCACGCCAGCGGTGCACCTACACTTCCCCAATCGCCACATAATTACATTTCAAAGGCGGCGCGCTCTGACCTCCGCGGCGGCAATTGACGCCGTAAATAATGACGACACAAAATCTCATAGCACACTCTTGAGCTTTGCACAGGCACCCGTGGCTTAGTTGGCCCTGGTCTTCTCACACATGTGCATTCAGTTCAGACGCATTCGATACACCGACACACACACACATATGCTGGTGCGCACATGCACTCCTTCAAGACATCTCTCATTCTGACGTCCCCCCTTCAACATCCCCTCTCCAACTCTGCCCTCCTATGCTTTTACGTACAGTTTTGCCTACTCTCTGTCCTTACGATATGAGAGACAAGGTCTATGTGGCTTTTAGGAGTGATGGAAGGTTGTTTTCTCCCTCTGGTTGCCCTTGCGTTGAACAAGCAGTAGAAACACTCGGGCAGGGGTGCATTGGTGGCTCCCTGGGCACGTAACACGAACAGTAGATTAAGGCCTTAACGCAGGGACCCGTGTTCGATTCCGACCTAGCCATTTCATGCGTGTTCTTTTCCTCTCTCTCTTCCTTACATTCCCTGTGCCTCTATTACTGGAGCTATCTCTCAATAAAGCAGAAATGCCTTAAACATTTATCTTTAAGAAATGCTTGGACACAGAAAGTTCCAGGCATCAAGGCAGGTATGGCAGTCTTAGCAGAAGAGAAACAATACCGTGATCCTTCCTTTACCTTCCATGTCATAGTCTGGTAATGATGTCACATGATCCAACCTGCACAAGACAACTTCTGACCTCAACCCAAAACTATATTTCACTTGCACTTATTAAAACCCAGTAATAATCATAACTGGATGTTACACTATTTTGTACACACGCATGATTCAACAGTTGATTTCAAGGGTTTTACATGAGCAGCTGGTTTCTAGCTGCTGGTTTCCAGCTGGTTAGCACTAACTCAACTAAGCATTTAAAATATTCGTAAGGATCTTCAAGAAACGAAATCCAATGGCCATAGGTAGGAAAATAAATCATTAGGACATGTACATCTTAAAGTCTACCTACTGAAAATCTAGCAGGTGCATGATGGTTTCATGATGATTTGCTACAGAACATCATACTCTTGAGTATATGTTTGCATGTGTGTGTATGTGGGTATGCGTTTGTGTGCGGGCGTGCATGTTTGTGTGTAGGTGTGCTTGTTTGTGCATTGGTGTGTGTTTTTGTGTGTGTTTCTATCGTTGTCTTTGTCTGTGTGATCAAGCCAGCCAGCCAGTCCCAAAAAAGCCATGGATCGCCGCTGTACCATTCAGGTCTGAACATTGAAGCAGCAGCACAGCAAGGGCAGAGAGCTGAGGCATTGTTTATGTTCCTCTGCCCTCTCCTTCCCCACTATCTAGCCTCTATCCATCAGTGAGTGACAGCCCTGACAGGCCCAAAGAGATAGCGCCCCTGGTAGGTGTGTGTGTGTGTGAATGTGGGGTGACACTTTACCTTGTGAGCTTCACATCCTTTCTCAAACGTGATTTGTTGACAGACTGCAAGATAGATGCGATTACAGGGGCAAACTGGAGGTGAGGAAGGCACATGTGGGTGTTGGTGTGTGTGTTTTTGCTTTTATATATTGGGTTTTAACTATACAGCACCAGAAAGTCATCAGATTTTAATGCCAAAATAAAAAATACAAAATGATGTACTAAGCTACCACAGTTCCCTGGAATATCCACAGAGTTACTAAAGTGCAACACATGTGCCATACAAGTAGACAAATTGACTTTTTGAAAAGAAATGAGGGTTAATAACTGTTATTATATATATATATATAAACATAATAACAGTTATTAACCCTCATTTCTTTTCAAAAAGTCAGTTTGTAAATAAATATAATCACAGCCCACCATTTAGGTGGTCTAAATGGATTTCATAAAGAAGTGTATTGAGATGACGTGCTGAGCAGGTGAGTGTAAATTGAAAACTGAGCAGATACACCTTTACCCACTGACACATGGCGGCGAGGTTGTACGTGTGTTTGTGTGTTTTTGTTTGTATGTGTATACATGTGTTACATAACGCCTGAGGGGAACATCTGTTTACGGATCATACTGTGAATCACAAACATTAAAGATCAGTCACTCCAAGATAAGGTAAGTACCTTTACGCCAACTTGACATACAGACCCTCCAGTATAAACATGTATGTATGCCCAGTCCTTAAGTCGTTTCGACACCATATCCGGCAAGCTCAATCAAATCTAATAATCTTGCTAATGAACTATCCTCATTATCCAGCCTCTAATCATGTAACACTATCTTGTAATTTGACACACTTGATTTATCGAGAATCTTCCCTCACCAATAACAACAAACGGAGTGTGCAGCATGGTGCTTGATGATGTGCTTATCAGGAGTGCCGGGGTGTAATATGGGCAGGGGGAGATTTTGTGGTGTGTGCGTATGTGTGTGTCTGTGTGTGTGGTGGGGGGGCGTTATTAACGCTGCCAAGGTGGGACAATGTGGGAAAGAGAGAAAGAGAGAGAGAGAAAGAAAGATACAGTAATTGTGGGAGAGGAAGAGGAGGGACTGAGGAGGCCACAGTCAAGGTCAATTTCCATTCATGTCGTCCCTTTGATTCCTCTTTATATCTCTCTTTCTGTTTCTAGTTCTTTTTCTCCTTCCTTCCTTTCTCAGTCTACATTTTTTGAGGCCCACTAATTTGAACCTACCGGCACTCCAGACAGAGACAGGCTGGCAGGCAAGATATTCAAGATTAAACAAAAAGAGAAAACAGAAATAGTAGTGATTCAAAGGGTTGTCACAGATGCAAAGAGAGGTGGAGGAGAGGGGTTGAGAGCTGACTGTCTAGCATGGAAATATTGGGAGTATTGTACTGTATACTAATGAGTAAGGGACTGATCTTATACTTATTTATTATTCCATCCTTATTTTAATATGTTTTGAATGTGATATTCTATTGCTGGTAAAGCAGCTTCTCAGTGTAATTGAATTGAATGGGAAAATGTGTCCAAACTTTTGACTGGTACTGTATGTGTTAAGTTCTTCTTTAACTGAACAAGCTAACTTAAGTTTTAGAGAGAAAGAGCACAAAAAGGAAACAAACATGTTTTCTCAGAAAAGACAGGTGAAGGGAAGACCTAACATCACATGGGTTTTTATCATTTTTAAATGTGTAACTTTGCATGTTAGGTTGGTCTGAAGTGGATGCTCTGGAGGACTCACTCAGGTATGAATCACACTGCAGTCCAGAGAATACACCTACTTACAAACATCTAAAGATACACGCTGAATGATGAGCTTCACTAAATTGTGGAATACTGTGCATTACAGTAGTGAGTTTGAGATAAGGACTTTAAAATCATCTGTGCTCAAATGTATTGGTTAGGATGTAAATTTGAAAATATGAAGGGAATATAATTCGGTTTATCCATAGAGTCAATCTATAGATTATCTACAAATGCTCAATATTTCTATTTAATAAACTATCAGAAAATGTTTAATAACTTTGAACTAATTTATTAGTTTAATGTCAGCAGAGTTATTTTTGACTTTTGATTGATAGTTCCTTAATGAGCGTCTACAGATTGTCTCTTATAGTGCCACTGATAATTGTGTTGTCTTCCATTCATGACATTTACAGCCTAAATGAGAGAGGATATGAGAAATAATTACAGCTAAAAAAAACATGTTCATTTATCCTTGAGTAATCAAACAAACCAAGAAATTAACACAAGCTAATACATTTATACACATTTACACAGTATTACAGTATATTACTCAGCTTCAGTAAGAATCTTTGTTCTCATTATCTGTTCTATTTCATATCAGCGTCATACAAAAAAGCAGGCACATACCAGCCCACTTGTCAATCAAAATGGTGTATAGCAAAACGTAGCTAGAACTTTATTGTTTAATCCTAGCATGGAGTTATAAACTCATGAGGGGGACAGTTTGTAGTTGTGATCAGTGTGGTAGTCTCCAAGGGTTAAGGTTAATTCAATGTATCTAGACATAAACAGTACAAATACAGGAGTCAACAGCTAACAACTGTTTGCTAGACACAGCTTGAACCCATGCAATGCTGGGTGATGACATCATCACAAAGGAAAGTTCATGGTCAATAACGACAATGCACACATGTACAGTAAAAGTACAATGCATACGTAAGGGTAATTATAAAAAAATGTGTCCAATCTACAATAGAAACTTTGTGAATAGTGTGCTTGTTATCCTGTTATTTATTGTAAATAAGTATGAAATGCACTTCCCCTATCTGAACCCCCCTCAGTGGTTACTTAGTTATCTAGGGCTTGGGACCCAGCCCAGATTGAAAAGCTACAGTATGTGATTTCCAGAAGCACCATGTGTGGAGAGAGAAACAGAGAGGCTGGATGCTAGACTATGTGTGTCCGCCCCACATGAGGGAGACTTGGCCGCTTGCCAGAGGAGCACTAGGCCTCTCTGGAGACTGGAGCCCCAGCCAGATGCTGGCACAGTCAGGCCCATCTCCATGGAGACAGGGTCCTGGTACGGAGGTTTGGACAAAATGTTGCATGGAACAAGTGGCAGAGGAAAGACACACTGGAGACGAAGAACAGCTGGATGAAGAAAGAAAGATATAGAGAAAGAGAACGAAAGAAAGAAAAAGAGAGAGAGAGAGAGAGAAAGGCTAAAACATTTTTTTACTGTGAGATGTATGTCACTTGCAATATTTGAACTGAATTTCACACACATACCTGTAATGTCCTAACTACTATATGCTGTAATTCATGCACATGAATTTTTTTAAATGTATTTTTACCAAAAAACTAGACCCTAATAAAATGTTTTGCAGTATTTGTAGGAAAGATAGACACAATAGTTATTTAATAATACTGCATTCATTATCTGTAATGATGCATGCATAAAGCTAATGGCCGGTTGTGGTGCAATACATGATACAACACAGTATAATGATACAAGAATGATGACAATAAACAACTGGGGGTCCATTTTATACAAAAAAAATGTGTTTAATGTGTTTAAAACTCAGCCTTTGACACATACTGGGGATTGTCACAAAATGATTTAAAAAGATGAAAGACAAAAAAGGAAAATAATTAGCCATTGCCATTATTATTTGGTGGCCAACATTAAATAGCAGAACATTTATCTGACCAATACTCACATCATGAAATTAATATTTTCAGTGGAATTGAGTTCGCATAAGGAAATCATTTCTAATCATATTCACATCCAGTCAATATGGTAGAGTTGATGATAATAAGGATGATGATAATGATGATGATAATGATGATTACTGAGTTCTTAATAATCAAGTTTATGCAGATTGTCAATGTGATTCAATTATGCAGAATACAGCACCAACTGACTCCATACAATCCCTAAGTGGTGCCTTTTGATCTCCATGGCAACCAAGACCCACCACTCGCCATACAATCAGTCTTTTCCCCCGTCGTTCTAATTCCCCTCATTAACTCTAAATCAGATATTGAAAAAAGAAAGTAGGTTTGCATACATTTTTAATAATGCTTAACTAAGGAAGCAATTTCTCAAAGTATCTCCTCCTAGTCTTTATCTGTCTACTTCTCTCTCTCTATCTCCCCAGCCCCCATCTCTCTGTCTCTCTTGCTCTCTCTTTTCCCTCTATTTACTCTCTCTCTCTCTCTCTCTCTCTCTCTCTCTCTCTCTCTCTCTCTCTCGCCTCATCTCTTAGAAGCAAACAGATGCAAACATGGGAACTTCAATCTCCCCAATTAAAATCTTAACCCATAAACGTAGTGCAAACAACACTTAGGGGCCGTGTTTCAGTAATGAACTGAGAAACACTGCATCGTTGGTGCACTGTGCGTGTGTGAGTGTGCATGCTTGTCTGTGGGCTTCCCTGCATGCATAAATCAAATGCATTTGTGGTCGTAGGAATGAAAAGAGAGCGAGATGGAGAGAGATAAAGAGGGAGAGAGACACGTCCACCTATCTACCAGGGTAGTATAGGCATCTACACTATAGTACATGCCTGCTAACAAGCACCCCGTCAGCTCACCCCTGCTGATGGGCCAGTCAATAAAAACACACACTCCCAGCATGCCACACGCACTCATCAGTCTTTTATCAGTGTCTCCCCCAGCCAGTGGATTCACCGGCAGTCAATAGCTGGAAGAGACTAATCCATACCAGCAGCAGGGTGTCTGATACGCACCCACATGATTAAGTGTGAACAGCCTCTCAGTGTTAGTAGCAACATCTGCCAGCGAGCGTGCTTCTGCCCACATTAACACGCGCACACACACGCAGGCAAGTGCACAGCCGCCAACCCCCTCACACACCCACCCCTCCTCACACTCACACACACATTGCCTGAACCATTTAACACACAGCTGGGCCCGTTAGGGCCAAACAGATAAAGAGTTGTCCTGCAGTATGCAAACTAAGACGTTTCCCTTTGGACTACAGCCCAACTACACACCTTCTGGTTTCCCGCCCTCGTTACCACAGCAACGCCCCCCACAAAAGATGAATGCATGGGGCTGGACTATTTGTGCTTTCTCTGTGAGTTATCACAGGCGTGTACTGCAGTGCTTAATGAAGGGATCATCTTGATTCAAAATACAGCTCCCAGGAAAAAAAAAGTTGTGCTAAACCACTCTCTCAGTGTGGCTTTCAATATTTCAGTTCAAACTAGCAATGGGCACAGTTGGTAGCAGTACAGTTGTTAGTGTGTGTGTGTGTATGAGCTGTGTGTATTGTCTGTATGAACAGTGTGTGTGTCTGGTGTTAGCAGAGCCAGCTGCCTGTAAGATAGATGGGCCTCTTTGCAACACAGGTTAGAAGCCATCCTTGATGGGATGGACCAACTGTTCATCACTCCCTCCCTGCCTCCCTCCCTCCTCCTCTTTCGCTCCCACCATCCATCCTCCATCCTTTCCCATTCGCACTCTTGCTACATGACGAATGACCAACACCAGATGACTGTCCTCCGATACTGTTGTCTCTTTTTTTGTCTCCTCTCCCTTACACACATACACACACTTTTGTTCACTGTTTCATCTGATTGCCTCTTTTTCTTTCTTTTTTTTCTCACTGCCGGACCATCTATCTTCTATGTAACAGCTGTGTTTCATGAAAGGCCAAAATGTTTTGGGACAATTTTACCCCACCTGATTGCCTGTGATTTGGAACTGGAGTGTGTTGCAACTCTAAACAAGCGATTGATTTACTTTTCACCATGAAACCAAAAGTACACACTCAAATAGCTACAAAAAGTTCTGAGGTTCACACATAATAGTGTACATGCAGTCACTGTCAGTCATCGTCAGTGTATTTGACCCAGGGTGCAGGATATGGTCAGTTCTGCATATCTCTCCAAATTGCTGAGGTTAGTACAAGGTGAAGTTCTGCTGATTCATGCATTGAGGCCAACACAAAGTTAATTTAAAAGTTTTGATTTAAAGTTCTGATTTGCAAAATCCATATACTACATCTTGGTCCACCACTTTTTGTCTACAATCAGTTGTTTGTGAAGGTGCTTTGGAATTACTATGTAAATACTAGCCTGTTCTTTTTCTCTTATCCATTCTCATTCTCGTCTTCTTTCCTCCACTTATAAACCCAATGAGATGCAAATGCCATACCCGTAACTCTTTGGCACTACAGTACAAGAATAATTTGCAGGCGTGTTTCCCACAGAGGGAGTGAGAAAAAAAAGAAGATCCTTCAGAATGAATGAAGCGACAGTCAAAGTTAAAGAAAACGTCTACTAACATGACGATCAGCCATCAGTGTGTTCGCTAATAGGGGTTGACTTGATAAACAGAGTAATTCATCATCAATTTCCTGGAAACCCGCCGTAGAGACAAGCTCACCCCCCCCCCTCCTTTTTCTCTCCACACGCGTCCTGTCCGCCATGATTAATTTGAATAAACAGCGCTACACCAACATTAATGCTGATTGCTGATTAAGTTCAGATCTGTCATGCCCTCCCTGATAGACTGCTGGGAGTTGGACGCCGGGAGGGGTGGGTGGGTGGGAAGGGGGTGGTGCGGTGTGGCCCTAGCCTTTGTTTCCCTTCCCACATACTTTATTCGTCTTTGGTACCTATTAGTGATGTGTTGTTCGTGAACGATTCGTTCATTTTGAACGAATCCTTACAACACTCTCAAAGAGTGAATCGTTCATTTTCTCGTGGCCGCGCATCGGGACTGTTGCATAGGCTCAGTCGAGGAAACAGAAACGATTCGTTCATTTCCCGACTGGGTCTTCGGGTATGAGTCTTTGGATCCTTTTTCACGTGACCTGCATAGGCTCAGTACTGGTAGCTAGAGGAAACAGAAATGATTCGTTCATTTCCCGACTGGATCTTCGGGTACAAGTCTTTGGATCATTTTTCACGTGACCTGCATAGGATAAGTAGAGGAAACAGATACCTCATTCCCTTTTGCGTGACTGCTGTGTTTAATATAGTAAGATGTGAATGATATTCTTTCACAAGTCAGACTGGTTTTGTTATTGGGTGTGCTCAAGCCTTCGGCGAGAGCACAACCTTTGTTCTCTCACATATATATTATTGGGTGTGCTTTGCCTTCGGCAAGGGCACAACCTTTGTTCTCTCACATATATATTATTATTATTATTCTTTTTGCCCCCCTAAAACTCAGTAAATATTTGGCCTACATAGACAACGTAGGTGTCAAAAGTTTCGTCTTGGTAGCGATTGAGTTGCTTCTATTGGAATTTACGTTCCGTTGCATGGTTTTGGCTTAAGTTAAGTTTTTGTGGCGAAAAGTGAAGCTAACTGTGGCTAATTTGCTAGCCACAGTCACTGACGTTACTAACGTCACTACGTCACTAACGTCACGAAAACCAGTGTAGCTCACTGCAACGCTGTAGCTTACGCGAGACACACTACAAAAACATCTACAGTACACAGCTGTTTAGGAAGTCAAACGGCGACAGAACATGTTCGGCACTCCCCTTACTTAAATCAAAAGTCTATCTAACTACTAACCTGAACTTCATTGCCACAGCCTAAACGTTGTCAATCTGTTCGTGAAAATAATTAATTTCAGCCTAAATCGTACAACGGAACGTTAAATCCAATTCAACCAACGCAATCGCTACCAAGACGAACACAGCAGTAGTCTAGTACTGTACCGTAGTAGTACAATTTACCGGGGCAGCTTCTCCACACAGGGCTATATCGCATTTTGCGTTGTTACTGACAATGATCGCTACCAGTGAGCTTTTTATCAATGAGCGATTTTCAACTAAATAAATGTCAAGCTTATTTACGTTTTGGGGGGCATATATTCAGTTAGCAGATGGTACTGTTTGAATCGAGATTCCATCTTCTACTGCCGGGTAACGTCGTAGAATAATCTTCAAAGGGGGTTCTTTATTAATGAATGAATGCAATGAGTAGGCTAAATGCCTGAAAATATCATGAGAATGGAAAAACTTAAAATGACGTTTAAGTCATAGAGATTAGGTCAATTTTTACACCGGTCTGCCAAATTTATTCGTTTTGATTCAACGATGAGGCTGCCTCTTGCAGGGGAAATGAGAAGACATCTATTTCATTCTACACTTCACTCGTATTTTCAGTTTTAAATGAGCAGCAAAAAAAAAAAGCTTTTAAATCTATGTAATCTTTATAAATAATAAGTATGCATTTTTATATAAAATATACAGAAATATCAGTTGTAATAATGTCATTCAAAAACGGACCCTTGTGCAACCGACGCAAGCAAGCACACCCTACAATTTCCCCAGAAATTGTACCCTCTCTAGTTATTATTATTGGGTGTGCTCAAGCCTTCGGCGAGAGCACAACCTTTGTTCTCTCACATATATATTATTGGGTGTGCTCAAGCCTTCGGCGAGAGCGATTGAGTTGCTTGTATTGGAATTTACGTTCCGTTGCATGGTTTAGGCTGAAGTTAAGTTTTTGTGGCGAAAAGTGAAGCTAACGGTGGCTAATTTGCTAGCCACAGTCACTGACGTTACTAACGTCACTACGTCACTAACGTCACGAAAACACGCGTGACTACCTTTGGCAGAACATTCGTTTCGCATCTGTTAACTTGGGGGATAGCTAGGCTAACTATAGCTTTACTGCAAGGCAGCTGCAGAAACGCCACAAGCAAAGAGGCCAGGGTGATAACTATTTACTCATTTTACTTTGTGATATGACACACAATTGTGATGTGTAATGTACAGTATAAGCTGATATTATTAAGGAAGTACATCTACTTTCGGAAACAGTAGTCTACTATTTCACTGAAGTATTAGCATCATGACATTAGCCTGTGTTGCCCGGGCAACACATACTACAGTGGTCTATGATGTAGCGTTATCTGTTTTCAATCGTTAAAATAAACATTCCTCACATATACATTTTCGTTGTAGGATTTATTATGACATTAGATTACAAGTAAACGATTTGTGAGTGAAATTATCATTACCTGTGGTTTCAATCCAGTGTATCACTGCAACGCTGTAGCCTACGCGAGACACTACAAAAACATCTACACAGCTGTAGGAAGTCAAACGGCGACAGAACATGTTCGGCACTCCCCTTACTTAAATCAAAAGTCTATCTAACTACTAACCTGAACTTCATTGCCACAGCCTAAACTTTGTCAATCTGTTCATGAAAATAATTAATTTCAGCCTAAACCGTACAACGGAACGTTAAATCCAATTCAACCAACGCAATCGCTACCGAGACGAACACAGCAGTAGTCTAGTACTGTACCGTAGTAGTACAATTTACCGGGGCAGCTTCTCCACACAGGGCTATATCGCATTTTGCGTTGTTACTGACAATGATCGCTACCAGTGAGCTTTTTATCAATGAGCGATTTTCCACTAAATAAATGTCAATCTTATTTACGTTTTTGGGGGCATATTTTCAGTTAGCAGATGGTACTGTTTGAATCGCGATTCCATCTTCTACTGCCGGTAACGTCGTAGAATAATCTTCAAAGGGGGTTCTTTATTCATGAATGAATGCAATATGAGTAGGCTAAATGCCTGAAAATATCACGAGAAGGGAAAACTTAAAAGGACGTTTAAGTCATAGAGATTAGGTCAATTTGTACACCGGTCTGCCAAATGTATTCGTTTTGATTCAACGATGAGGCTGCCTCTTGCAGGGGAAATGAGAAGACATCTATTTCATTCTACACTTCACTCGTATTTTCAGTTGTAAATGAGCAGCAAAAAACAAAGCTATTAAATCTATGTAATCTTTATAAATAATAAGTATGCATTTTTATATAAAATACAGAAATATCAGTTGTAAAAATGTCATTAAAAAACGGACCCCTGTCCAACCGACGCAAGCAAGCACACCCTACAATTTCCCCAGAAATTGTACCCTCTCTAGTTGGGTGTGCTCAAGCCTTCGGCGAGAGCACAACCTTTGTTCTCTCACATATATATTATTTATTGTTTATTTTCGCCCCCCTAAAACTCAGTCAATATTTGGCCTACATACACAACGGCGGTGTCAAAAGGTTCGTCTTGGTAGCGATTGCGTTGCTTCTATTGGAATTTACGTTCCGTTGCATGGTTTGGGCTTAAGTTAAGTTTTTGTGGCGAAAAGTGAAGCTAACGGTGGCTAATTTGCTAGCCACAGTCACTGACGTTACTAACGTCACTACGTCACTAACGTCACGAAAACACGCGTGACTAACTGTAGCAGAACATTCGTTTCGCATCTGTTAACTTGGGGGATAGCTAGGCTAACTATAGCTTTACTGCAAGGCAGCTGCAGGAACGCCACAAGCAAAGAGGCCAGGGTGATAACTATTTACTCATTTTACTTTGTGATATGACACACAATTGTGATGTGTAATGTACATTCGTTTCGCATCTGTTAACTTGGGGGATAGCTAGGCTAACTATAGCTTTACTACAAGGCAGCTGCAGGAACGCCACAAGCAAAGAGGCCAGGGTGATAACTATTTACTCATTTTACTTTGTGATATGACACACAATTGTGATGTGTAATGTACAATATAAGCTGATATTATTAAGGAAGTACATCTACTTTCGGAAACAGTAGTCTACTATTTCACTGAAATATTAGCATCATGACATTAGCCTGTGTTGCCCGGCCAACACATACTACAGTGGTCTATGATGTATCTGTTTTCAATCGTTAAAATAAACATTCCTCACATATACATTTTCGTTGTAGGATTTATTATGACATTAGATTACAAGTAAACGATTTGTGGGTGAAATTATCATTACCTGTGGTTTCAATCCAGTGTATCACTGCAACGCTGTAGCCTACGCGAGACACTACAAAAACATTTACACAGCTGTAGGAAGTCAAACGGCGACAGAACATGTTCGGCACTCCACTTACTTAAATCAAAAGTCTATCTAACTACTAACCTGAACTTCATTGCCACAGCCTAAACTTTGTCAATCTGTTCATGAAAATAATTAATTTCAGCCTAAACCGTACAACGGAACGTTAAATCCAATTCAACCAACGCAATCGCTACCAAGACGAACACAGCAGTAGTCTAGTCTGTACTACTACTGTACCGTAGTAGTACAATTTACCGGGGCAGCTTCTCCACACAGGGCTATATCGCATTTTGCGTTGTTACTGACAATGATCGCTACCAGTGAGCTTTTTATGAATGAGCGGTTTTCCACTAAATAAATGTCAAGCTTATTTACGTTTTGGGGGGCATATTTTCAGTTAGCAGATGGTACTGTTTGAATCGCGATTCCATCTTCTACTGCCGGTAACGTCGTAGAATAATCTTCAAAGGGGGTTCTTTATTAATGAATGAATGCAATGAGTAGGCTAAATGCATGAAAATATCACGAGAAGGGAAAAACTTAAAAGGACGTTTAAATCATAGAGATTAGGTGAATTTGTACACCGGTCTGCCAAATGTATTCGTTTTGATTCAACGATGAGGCTGCCTCTTGCAGGGGAAATGAGAAGACATCCATTTCATTCTACACTTCACTCGTATTTTCAGTTGTAAATGAGCAGCAAAAAAAATGCTTTTAAATCTATGTAATCTTTATAAATAATAAGTATGCATTTTTATATAAAATACAGAAATATCAGTTGTAAAAATGTCATTAAAAAACGGACCCCTGTGCAACCGACGCAAGCAAGCACACCCTACAATTTCCCCAGAAATTGTACCCTCTCTAGTTTTCACTTTACATTTACACTTACAGTTCAGAGCAGAGTAATTGTTTGCTGTGATAATTAAATGCTATTGTGATAGTAAGTTACCATTTAAAATCATACAAACTGTCATTATGTATTATTTCAATGCAGGATTTTTTTTTTTTTATAGTATCTGATGGTTTACATACACTAACATATACATGAGAATATGATACATGTTTGCAGTGGACGTATTCGGGCCAAGGAATTGGCTATAAAATGTTAAAATGTTCCCCCCAAAAGATTTGTTCGTTTGAGTCTCTGTCTAAGTTATGCTTTCGGCAAAGTTAAGGAGCTAAAAGAAAGTAGCAAGGAGTTTAGAACTTTTTCTGCCCGTTCATCAGGTTTGTTCAGTTCAGTCGACTTTTCTTCTCTCGCGAATGAAAGAATCACCAGATGTCATTCATAGACAAGATAATCACCTGATGCCGTTTGTGAACAAGATCATTATTTAGTGATTCTTTCAGTTATTTGTTCAATGATTCTCTTTACGAACAAGACCAAGACAATCGTTCAGTGATTCGATCAGTATTTCTCATTGCGAATGAGAACAAAAGAATCACTGGATCTCGTTCGTGAAAGAGAACAAATTGAACCAATCAGTGAGTGTACTTGGTTGATAGGCCTGCTACGCATAATAGCCTACCAACGGCAGTCTAACCCGCAATGTGTATGATGTACTTTATAGTAAACTACATTTTGCTGGAAGATTGAAGGCCTAAACAACAACAGTTCTAATAAAATAAACAGCATATGAACACGAAATCAATGATACATTTACAAAGGCAAGTTCATTTTCGGAACTTTCCATTTCACTACGCAAGAAGCGCCATCAGCAATCGTTACGTACCAGTAACGCAGAATCACCAGATCTTGTTCGGGAACGAGAGAATCACCAGATCTAGTTCGCGAATCGGTGAACGAATCAGTGAACAAATATTTATGGTGAACGGAATCAGAATAATCGATTCTCTGAAAGGAATCAAAAGGCCCATCACGACTCCCAATCATCCTCTCTTTCTTACTCCTGTGCTCCCCCAACTTCCTTCCCTTCATCCATGCCTTCTCTTCTTCTAATAGTAGTACCCTCTCTGTTCAGGCATTTCAGCAGCCCCCGGACAACGTCAGACGGTAACGGTGCCGAGCAGCGAGCCCTGCACATGTCGGTTAAACATTCAACGAGGAAAATTTCGCTAGCAAGGCGACAGCCTGTTTATTTTTTTGTCTGTCTGTATTGATTGGCTGAGAGGTAGCTGGGTGGGAGAGCGAGACCTGGGGGCAGTTTGATTACTCAAGACTCTAACATGGAGAATAAAGCTGGCACAGCCCTTTTTACTGCCAACTCGTCGGGCGTGAAGGGAAACGAAGTGGGCCGGAGCTAATATGAGACACTAACAGCATAAATCTTCATCTACGGTGAAATGTGATGCACATTAGACAAGGGATTAAAAGTTCTACTCTTTACTAAATCCTATTACAGACAACATAGACACATTAAATAATGGCAACAATACAGAACTGTTTGTACTAATTTGACACGGAGGGGTTGTGTGGTGTCGGCTGTTTCTACATCCCACTTGTTGCCTTGCCCAGTCTGTCACTGCACATGCCGTTTGTACGTTCATATCCTCCTAGTCTTTAATTATATGGTCTGTTGTAACGAGTCCATTACTTTGGGCGAGTCCATGGGAGGGGTGTACTGATTTTGCTGTCCATTTAAGCACTTAACCAAACAGCTCACTTGTGAGAGACGCAGGAAGGCAGATGCCTTTTTTTCTTTACGTTTAAAGCTGTTTGTGAAGTGTTTTATTCTTTTCTTTTTTGAAAAACATTTTTTGTTTTCAAAGATACATGTTGGTAGCAAATAAAATGTCCAAAGGAAATGTTGTCCTCAGCCTCTCTGCTACTTCCTGTGGTGCTCAGCTCACTCTCGTTACATGATGTTTGTTTGACTATAGGCTTTTAGGAACAACAAATCCCTTCCCGACCTCCTTGATCAGACAAAAAACAAGTACAAAAATAAGAGAAATTCATCACTTACTCTTTCACTGTTTGTTAACCATACACAAGCACCCCATCTCTGCCATGTTCTCCCTCGGAACCATGCTATGCTATGTTTTATCGCATGACAAACACACATCCTTCAACATTGATGACGACCCCATTAATAGCGGTGGCGAGGGTGAGGGTATTTAAATCAATGGAGACGCTACTCTGATCTTCCTGTTTATCATTCTGTCAGGTGGCAGCGAGGATGGTAAGACCAAAACACGATCTTGTTCCGACATTAAACCCCCTCCATCATGATGCTTAATCTTTCGGGTTAGCCTGTTTCATGACAGCCAAGGTGTCTATGTGCATACTAAACAACCGTTTCTTCCTCCCACAGAGACATGAGGATGGCAGATCAGTGACTGTTACAGCCTAACTTCTTTTATAGGCAAGCAAAGGTCAACCCCTTCAAGATCAGCTTCTGACACTGTCACACACACACTCATGTAGACCTACACTCATTTGCACATGCACAGAGTGAGCAACACATGCGTTTGTGCACATACACAAGCAAACACGCGCACACATATGCACACACGGACAGGCATTCAGGCATGAATACGTACACCGCAAACATTACACAAACTTGTATGTGGCTACCTTGAATGTTCCTAATTTTGTAGATTCACACAGACAACACAGTACCTGCACAATCAGTGTAACATGACTTCCCTAGATGTTGTAGTGATGGTGTAGGATGAACTTGAATTTCAGTGAGTTAAAGGCTCACAGGCTGATACCAAAGAACCTAAACTTAACTGAACTTGACTGCCGTTTCCATGGCAATAGCAGAGGGAAATGACCTAACAAACTTGCTGGACCGACACAGAGGGCAATTAAAGAGACAACACAACACACATACACAACAGCCCTGATATAACACCATGCTCCTAATGGGGTAAAAAGCTGAATTCAAATTCAATTACTCACATACTGTCAATTCTGTGAGTGTGTGTGTGTCCCCACAGTCCATACATCTCAAGCTGAATTAGCGCACCTGTAACCCCAGTATCGATACTTTACTCCACTCCCACAAAGCTACAGCACCCACTTTGCGATGAGTAATGGCATGTGCTGATGCTTGGACTATTTCCTTTAACTACAATTAAAAATGCACCACGATCTCAAGTTAAAAGACTCCAACGTAGTGTATAAAATTGCAAAGCCTAATAGAAAAAGGGAAATAAATTGTATTTTTTTCCACAGTGTCCAAATTGAGGATTAGTCTAACTGTATCCTCTTTTCTCATGCTGGTCTTTTCCATACTGAACTCCCTGAGCAATTAGAGGGTCCTCCACAGAACAGCCTTTTCGATTTCCAATCGATTGGACCAGTGACGGACAAACACCAGTTTCCAATAGCAAAGGCCAGCCATAAACTTGCACTGGCCAAAAAGGGTGTTATGGACTAACAGTACTGTATGTAATGCACAACATATGTGCAGTCAAGAATGGCAATGAATGGCAATGTTATGTCATCAAAGGATGTGTGTGCGTGCAAGTGTTGGTGTGTGCATGTGTGTGTTTGGATCAGGGGCTATAACAGCTGAACTGAAACAGCCTCTGTCAGGACACATACAAAGCAAAATTGCAATCCCCGATTGTTCCCTTCAGCAATACTGTCAATCAAAGTGTTGACACATGCAGCATAGAGATAGGTCTAAATCTGGAGATTTCAGTTGCAATGGCAGAAGGACATTTTACGTAGACATTTATGTAAAATACCAAATATGCACAGGATATAAAACATCAACGGTTTAGTTTCTGTCTGAAAAAATGGAAATCTGTGACTTCTACAAAAAAACGTCTGAAAAAACGGTAACACTTTATAATAAGTCAACGCTTTTTGGCATTTACAAAGTGTTAACTAATAGTTAGTTAATCCTTTATAAAACATTTTGAAACATTAACAATACATTATTAAATAGTTAATAAGCTTATTATTAAACACTATGTTGATCATTAATAAACACTGTTAAAAATTATGCATTTTATTCATAATACAATTCATAAGGTGTTTGATAACTGCATTATAATACTTTATACACAGCTTGTTAATATAGTTGCAAACCAGTAGTTTAAAAGGTGTTAATGGTACATGAGCTGGTATAGCATTAGCAAATGGTGAACAAACCATTTACATTACCTTTATAAAGCATGAGTAAATAACTAACAACATATTTACTTATGTCTTTAATTAATGTATGCCAAGTCGAATACAGGATGTACACTATGCTTTGCAGATATCTTAACAACTATTTTATAAAGACTTACTAATGATGCAACTTCTGATTAGTAATGCAAGTTATAAAGCATTTACTAACTGTTAGTTAAGGCTTTTGCGTGACCTAATCTAAAGTGTGAACTATTTATGCCTTATTAAGCATTTATAGAAAGACTATAGGCCTATAGATGTTGTGGTTTTGTTTTTTAGAAGAAATAGCTGTTAATTTATTTACCTGGGTAATAAAATAGTATTTTATTTCCATTAAGAAGCAATACAGTAGAATTGGTATAAAAGTTGGTTACCCGAAGCTGTATTTTATTTTCCAAAAATGGCTGTAATAAACTGCAAATGTTGAGCTACTCCTCGACAGGTCTGCAAACGCCTTTGAAAGCAGAGATTTGTTAAAACGTTTGATAACCGAGATCGTAGGCCGAGGTTTACAAACAAATCGTTTTAACAAATTGAGGCGACATTTGCTGACCTGTCGAAGAGTAAACATTTGGTTTCTTATATACTACAACAATACGTGGGAAGATCCCAAATCAAACATGGCGAATCTGGAGCAGACGCCATCTTGTCAGAGCAATCAGCTGCACTTGTACTGGTGACGTCACTACATCTCCAAGGCAACATATCAACAACTCTTTTGAGAACGTCTTCTGAACCAATAAGAACAGCATATTGGTTCAATTGCAACAACACTACGAGCGTTCTGATTGGCTAATGGGTAGTCATGCCCATAGTATATATGTCTATGGTCATGCCAGCCGCGTATTAAGTCTTTATATATATCTATGCGCGTATTGACCTCATCTGCGGTCTGATACGTATTCTTATTGCCCTCCGCTGATGTCATCTTCAAAATGAGCGAGATCGAGGAGTTTTACTATCCAGATGACAATGAAGACATCAACAGCGACGAGGAAATTCTTAACTTTCTAAAAGAGCAGAAAAGTGTGAACACAGAGAGATAAACGACAAGCGCTCAGATTGCTAGGTTTGGTTGCTCAGATTTCAGATTGGTTGCTAGGTGCTAACACCTGAAACACACCGTCAGAAAACTTGAGTAGAGCTGAACAAAACTACATGTTTTAAATGAAAAGAGCTAAAAATGCCATATAATAAACAACTTACTAACCTCGACCGTTCAGTCATGCCGGGAAATATCGTATCGACCGCTGTCACTCTCGGCTAGTAGAGCTAAGTAGTTAGTAAGACACATGCCTGTCATTACTTCAATAAAATAGTAATTTTGTGTATCACATTGTGTTGTGTCTGTTTCCTTTTGAGAAACGTATGTTCAGCCTTTGTGAAGGTTCGAGAATGGACAAGAATACCTTAATAAATAACTTATAAATGTTTAATAAGGCAGAGATAGTTCACACTTTAGATTAGGTCACGCAAAAGCCTTAACTAACAGTTAGTAAATGCTTTATAACTTGCATTACTAATCACAAGTTGCATCATTAGTAAGTGTTTATAAAATAGTTGTTACGATACCCTTGTGAATGTGAGGTTTGAGAATGGACAAGAATACCTTAATAAATAACACAAAAGCCTTAACTAACAGTTAGTAAATGCTTTATAACTTGCATTACTAATCACAAGTTGCATCATTAGTAAGTGTTTATAAAATAGTTGTTAAGACATCTGCTAAGTATTAGTGTACATCATGTATTCGACTTGGCGTACATTAATTAAAGACATAAGTTAATATGTTGTTAGTTATTTACTCATGCTTTGTAAAGGTAATGTAAATGGTTTGTTCACCATTTGCTAATGCTTTCTATACCAGCTCATGTACCATTAACAGATTATAAACTACTGGTTTGCAACTATATTAACAAGCTGTCTATAAAGTATGGTAATGCAGTTATCAAACACCTTATGAATTGTATTATGAATCAAATCCATAATGTTTAACAGTGTTTATTAATGATTAACATAGAATTTAATAATAATCTTATTAACTATTTAATAATGTATTGTTAATGTTTCAAAATGTTTTATAAAGGGTTAACTACCTATTAGTTAACACTTTGTAAATGCCAAAAAGCGTTGACTTATTATAAAGTGTTACCGAAAAAACTTTAAATATAACCCAAATTATTCTGTGCTAAAACATTACACAATGTAAGAGGTTCACCAGGTTTATGCAAAAAAATCTGCCACCTACAGTAAAAGTGTTGCTTGCATTTTTGATTCTCTCCTGGGCAAAAATAAAATACAAAGCAACAACAATGCCAAAAATCAAGTCTCATTAAGGTTCCCAGACAATCTAAATGTGTTTTCTTTAGGTTGAAATTTCTGCCAGACCTGATTTTTCTTCCTTTCCCTCCCCTTTTCCAATCAGTAGGAACTAATGGGTGTAACAGGAGCTGAGCAGTTCAAAGTTCACCAAAAAAAGGAATCATCAAAGCAATCATGGGAGTTTGCCTTGAAAGCTGTCCAGCAAAGGCTAAATTAAGATATGGAGGACACCCAGTTAAATAGGCTGAGCACTAACAAGATGGGAGAAGTTGTTTACCTCTCTCTTTCTTTCCCTGTCTCTCTCGCTTTCTCTCTTGCTTTCTCTCCCTCTCTCACTCTCTCTCTCTCTCTCTCTCTCTCTCTCTCTCTCTCTCTCTCTCTCTCTCTCTCTCTCTCTCTCTCTCTCTCTCTCTCTCTCTCTCTCTCTCTCTCTCTCTCTCTCTCTCTCTCTCTCTCTCTCTCTCTCTCTCTCTCTCTCTCTCTCTCTCTCTCTCTCTCTCTCTCTCTCTCTCTCTCTCTCTCTCTCCTATGCAGCATTAGATCAGCAGGGCCTTGGGCACTTGTAAAATGAATAGATGGGTGCGCTGTAAAAAATGTTCTGCCATTTTTGTCAACCTAATTTGTTTTTCTGTGTTAAGTAAACTAGAAAGTGCATGTAAGTTGAGTAGATCTATAGTAACCCTAGTAACTTCTAGTAAGTAGTGTGAGATATGAAAAATGTCTGTAAGGAACATTATGTAACAATACGTTATAAGTAGATAAACATAAAACTAAAGTGTATATTTATCCCTGCTAATGATGACAAGTGCTCAAACACTACAATCTAAACTCAGAAGGTGTTAAAATATAATTTATGTAAAGTGTTCATATCTAACACTTTCGAAAGTATTATTTTAACTTGCGAGTCACATCGTCCAGATAATTTTTTTTAACTCAAAAAGTTAAAAAACTAACTAGCGGTATTTGTCTATTCGAAATTAGATAATTAGCCTAGTAACAACACTTGTAAAATAAGAGACCAACGTTGACTTACTTTTCAACAAGCCTATATACTATAACAGCATAATAGAATTCCTGAAATTCAGTTACGGCTTTATGTTTTGGTGTGCCACCACAAGATTTTCAGCCGCCCCATATTGCCACCACTATGAAAAATGTCTGGGGCCGCCACTGCTTGCGAGAGTTGTCTCACAGTGAAAAATAAGCAACAGACTGAACCGAGTATACGTCCAGGTGTTTGGTAGGAGTAATCTAAAGAAATGCACAACCTACCACCTAATCTTGATAGCTACCTAGTTTAGTTGAAGTAACACATTATTAGCAAGCAAACACTTGCAATATGAACCCAGCCAAATTAATATGTCATATAAAGACTCGAGCACAACAATCATTGTTTTGAATGACTAAAATAGCTTGGCTTACAGTAAGGAGTTTGACACTAGCTGGATTGTATGATTTATCTAACCATTTGGTACACTGATTGGTAACAAATGATAATGTTTTTTAGCTACCTTTTATATTTGTTCTTCTTTATCTCAGTCAACTGATCATGAGGAGCAATAAGCCACCAGAGGCATATCTATCTGGCATCCTTACCCTGCGTGTCCACTACAGCGGAGCGGGCGGCGTCGGCTTCCAATTCATTTTCAATGAAACCGGGTGTTGACGCTCCCACAATGCCCTACGCGAGTGTCAAAGCCCGGTTTCATTGAAAATGAATTGGAAGCCGACGCCCCGCGCCGCCCGCTCCGCTGTAGTGGACAAGCACCGTTATTGCAGCAGAATAGCAGTGAACCTGACGTCGCTCAGCCAGTTGATGTTGTTCTTGATGCAGTGACTATGTGTTTCCAGGAACTAACAAGCAGCTATTACTAGATAATTGCTTGACCGTCCTTTATGCAAATTTCAAAGCTGATTTTATTTTAAAAATATAGATTTGTTGATTTTTTTGAATTTGACCCGAAGGTTTTGTTAATTTGATTATACATCCTGATCCGGGTGATGCAATTCATGTTGATATACTGACGTGGAAAATGTAATAAACCTTGCTGCATCACATTCAAGTGCTTTGATTTAAAATTTGTTTTAAATTCATGCAACTTCCTCATGCCAACAGTCCACTCAAAATTCTAAGTTGTTTCAATTAAAAGGGGGACTGGGCCATCTGATTTGCAACTTATACTAACAAAACATCTTGCTGTCTTTTTGTGTGAGATAGTATGTCTTTGATCTTAATTTAACTGACTTAATTATTAGTTGACCCCACCAGTTGCTGCAATTTGAAACAATATATCCCAAAAATGTATTAAACAGTCAATGCAGCGAAGTTATTCTGTTTTTTTTTTAAGGTAAGTCAACTTTACAGAGTAGGCAGGATATTTTATGCCTGCCCCCCCACCCCCACACACATACACAACATAGAAACACACACACATAAAACCTACCATGACAAAATCCACACTCAATAGACATACAGTATGTGTCTACGTTATGCATGTGTGTGCGATCTGTTGACGCTGTATCGTGTGCGTCTCCTCCTTCTGCTGCAAGGCTAACTGAGGCGTTTGTTTCCTAAAACATACAGTGCTAATTGAATCAGATGTCGGTGTGTCTTCCAGCCCTCACCCATCTCCCCCCTCGTCTGCTTCGGTGCGCTTGGAGAATCGGCATCATTTTCTCATCATCCTCCCACACAGGGTGCACCCCACACACCCATACTGCATCCTCCTGTCGCTTTGTCTCTCTCTCTTTCTTTCTGTCCTCCCACGCAGGCCCCTTACCTGCCAACCTTGTATCTCTGGCTCTGCTGCTTGCATACAAATATATACCAGATACCACGGGAGTGACTACCATCCTATTGTTCTATTTCCTTGTTGCTTGATGAAATTCTGATGCCAAGGGGTTGAGATGTTGCTTTTATTGCCTATTAGCATATTCTGTGGCAAATATGCATTAAGTAGTCACCGCTATATGTGTGGTGACTTAGATCCACAGCAACAATAGCAGCGGAATGGTATAAATGACGTCCTGAAATATAATGTAGATCAAGCACGTCTAAGAAATGCCTGGAACCTGAATAATTGTTCAATACAGTTCTCTCAGATAGAAAATCTCTACGTTTGGAATTTCACTTTCAGGGTGCATATTTAATATTCATCTTTATGCTTGAGATGTAAATCCTGGCTTTGGGTTTGTGCTTACCCTTAAGGCACAAAGATCTTCTCACCATCGTTTATCCCTAATCAAACCTGAGAGGGAGAACATTGGAAAGTATTGCAAGTGCATTTGACTTACAGCACTTGGGAGTTACTCCAACTGAACTGAAAACACAGCCTAAGTATTCAACAATATACTGTACTGACAGATTCAAGTCATGTTTGACTAATAGAAAGATTCAATACACAAAACTTGTCTGAAACCATTTCTATGAACTAACTGCATATTTTTGCCCCAGTACTTGGGACCTGCTGTATGAGGCAGGCTGGGCTAAATGGCCTGGAAGGAACTAGCCTCTCCAACACCCAACTCCCCACACCTTAATTGATGGAGGAGATGATAAATTGCCGTCTCTGTTTATCGCGCCCAAATGTCCAACTTTAATTAAATTGGGTCTCTCTCCCATAATTACTTCTGTTGAATTGGATCTCTAGCTGCCCCCCCACCCTCATTCCAAACACCCGCCCCACCCCTGCAAACAAACAAACACACATTTACACATGCAGACGTGCACACAAACAAAAGCACACATGAACTCACTGCCAAACGTTTTTGTTGGCAAGACATGGAAACACATGGCAACAGACACACCTCGTTGTAATGGAATGAAAAAGGGGAACTGGAAGATAAGGAAAAGGTATACGTTTTACGTCGATAATCATTTCCAAGTTGGGCTGACTTGCCTTTGATTACAGATCATCAGGGTTGTGTACTGGAATCGTAAGGAACATTTGACTGGCTGTGCGATTCTCTTAAGCTGATTGTGCAAGGAGAGAAGCCTCATTACCTTAGCCCCAGAGTGTGAATTATACAATGAGAATCGAGGGGGTCAACTTCTTCTCCAGGGCGTAAAGTAATATTTACGATTACAGGTAAGAACAATATATAAATGTATCGACCCCCCCCCCCCTGTAATTCGAACCCTGCTTAGCCCATACATTAGCTCCAGTTGGTCGGAATGACAAGTACTGGTTGGTGTTAGCCACACGTTGTGAAAATGCACTAGCACACAGGCTAGCGAGTTTCTGTGAGATCTAAGAGGGTTGGCTATGCTAACTATGCTAACTGTACCACTGAGAGATGAAAGTCATTGGTGGGGAATGATGCTAAAATAGGTAATGTCGGGCTCTCAAATCAGGGCTGTATGTGTTTGAAATTAGGAACAGCAGTTGGGTGGAACAGAGTCATTTGTGTGAATCGAACTGTATGAATGGTTGTCCACATGTGTGTGAATTACGCATCCATAAGTGTGTGCGTGTGTGTACAGTATGTATGGGTGTCCACAAGCGTGTGACTGTGTAATTGCGCTTCCATCACGTTCCAGTCAAGAGAGCCAACAGTCATCCATCACTCCTGTCTGAGAAGAGTGCGGGTCAACAGCACTGGTCATGGTACTGCAGCAGGTGGGCCGATGGCGATCCGACCAGCCGTGCCCGAAACGGCCCATCAAGCTGCATCCTACCGGCAGCCAACTGGTCCATTAGGCCCTACCCCCAGCCACACCTGTACCTAGCCCTAGCCCCTGGGGCCCAGTGAGATGAACCCACATTAGGGGAAAACAATTTTGATGTCTGTGTTTCTGTGTATGTGTAGGTGCGTTAAGGTGGGTGAATTGTGTTGGATATTGTTTGTGTTTACGTCTTGATTGCATTTGTTGTCATCCCTACAGTGAGAAAGACCCTACTGTTTTTTTTCACACACACTCGCAGCGTATATGAGTCCTTGAACGCAGGGGGTGTAGCAAGGATTGCATCTCAACTGCCGAAGCAACTGGAAAGAGCTTTGCCACAATCAGAATGCCATGTTTGAAATCACAGTGCCATTGTTTGACAGGAGCCCAAATCAGAGCTGTATTGAAAAACCCAGAGTCAACATGGACAACACACACACACACCCTCATTCTAGTCACCATAAATACTCCTTTCTACTCCCACAAGCACTAGGCCACCATAATGTGGGTAGTCATGCTGTGCTTGCTAGTCAAGTTAAAACAAACCCTGTAGTGCTTTGTGAATAGGGTCACCTGTATTCACAAAGCGCTACAAGGGCTGGGATTGTGTGGTGTGTGTGTGTTTGCGTGTGTGTCTGCTGTCTTTGGGTCTGCTGAGGTAATCAGAGAGAGAGGGCCTAGAGTGTGTAGAAATGTCAATGTATCTGTTTCAGATACGCTGATTACAACTATTCACTCCAGTGATTACAGTAAAGACAGGGGAATGTGCTTGTGTGTGGGTGTGTGTATGTGTGGAAACATGAATTATTATTATTATATACAGAACAATCCACAATATTTTCAACACGTTTGTTGGCTTTCACATCTGGGTATGGCTAATAACGTATCTTCCAAGCGAAAGCAGCTTAACGATACAACTGAGTGCAAACAAAGCCTGGTGAAAGACAGAATGGGTCTTTTATTGACGAGTGTGTATCGTATTAACGTTTAAGCGGCCCAAACACCTGTCAGCTCCTGGTGACATTCAGCCTCTCTTGAAATTCAAGTCATCACATGCGATGAGACCAGCAGCAAAATGGAGCTCTATCACTGTCAAGACTCTGTCAACGATTTAATAACCAAAAGCTTTCTCTTTTCTAAGGCATTGACAGGAATGCAGATATCTCTTTTCTTTCTTTCTTCCTTTCTTTCTTTCTTTCTTTCTCTCTTTTCTTTCTTTTTTTATTCATTGTGTCTTCCCTCCTCCTACACCATCTCCCGTTTCTTTCCTTCGTTACCTGACACTTGAGCTGAATCAAATGCTCAATGCAAGGATCTGGCATAATGCATAGGATCTGAGCTTTTTATTCATTCTGTCTGTCTCCATCTCTCTCTCTTTCTTTGTCCCAGTGTTGTGCTTGCCTGCCTCACTCCCTCCAATCCTGACTGCATGGCTGTTCCGTGTCTCTAAGACTCTCTAATCTTACACCATCAGCTCAGTAATTCGTCTCATTATAAGAGGCGAGGTTGGCAATCAGAGCTATAAAACCCTGTCTCCACTGTTGCTCAGATGCCTTAAAAGCCTCTTCAAACCTGCTTCGTTCTGGCCATGAACAGGGATCTAGGGGAGGGGGGTGTCTTAGAGGGGAGGGAGGGCACTCATAAACAGGAAGAATAAGGGGACTTAGCAAAAAAACACCTGCTGCTCCTTTGAATAGAATGGCACATGCTTAATGTGTGGACTACAGTCTGATCTAAAATGGGGTGGAGGTTGGGGGTGAGTGTGGGGGAACAAGGCTCTCAATGCAGAATGATAGGGAGTTTTGTCCGGAGGGAGGTTAAAGCAATAGTACACACAGTATGTTCCTATATTCTGATTATTTCTATATAATCACACACGTAAACACTCTCAAACACAAGTCATCCACTGCCTGTTTCACTAGGTTCTAAGTGTTACACGGTTCTGTATTGCTTCCATCTCAGTTCTCAGACAGCGAGCCTAAGTTTTATATCCCCTGGATTAGACAAGTTGGTCATGGCTCTTGATTTAATTAATCTTCTCCACATCAGTTACATTTCAGATGGCAAGACCTCTCTTGTATGGAAAGATAAAGAGGGTATTCTACAGTCACATATTTCACATCTCTCTCTTTGTCTCACTGTTTCTATCTCTATCACATATGTGTATGTTAGAACATGTGTAAATCAGCATGCGGCACCACTCATGTAAATTTGTATGTGGGATGTGCAAAGTGTGCGTGTATGTGTATGCTTACACGTGTGTTAGTTTGTATGTGTTCAGAGACAAAAATAGCCATATCCGCCTAACCCTATCAACTATAGCATGTTTTATTTAGAGCTGTCATCCCATCAAATGACAACTTATTTCATTGACACACACCTTATCAAGGTTGAAGCTGTCAGACTTCCAGCGAAGCTTCATTTACTGATAAAAAATGGCCCATCCACCTTCCAATCAATCTTTATCAAATCAGTATTTAGGCACATAAAGGGGACTGAAATTGGGTATTGAATATTTCTTTCCCCCATCCGTGGGCTTGAGGTGATGTGGGGAGGGGAGAGAGTTGGAGGGACAGTTATAGGAATCAGGGATGTGTGTGTTTGTATGTATGTGTGTGGGTGTGTGTGTGTGTGGGGGGGGGTATGCGTGTGGACCTGCATGTGTGAACGTGCGCGCGTATAATAGTGTGCAGGCATTTTCATGAATGTATGTCTGTATCCTCTGTGCACCCAAGATTGTGATTGTAGGGGTTATGGTTGGTTGGATTGAAGGTCAAAGCACCTTGAAAATTGTGGGAGTATCCAATTTATTGTCTCCCATATACCCTGACAGACTAAACCAAGTTTGGTTGCGGGAACACACAATAACATTCAGAAGCCTGACAGATGAAACCATGTTTGGTTGCGGGACCACACAGTAATATCCTTTGCTGAGGAGGCCTCATTTACTAACATTGCGACCGCAGCTTAATCTGCGCCTTTGCCCAACCGCAAATAGCGCACGGTGTATTTCCGCATTTTGCGTGGTATTTATCAAACCAGATCCTCGTCGGGAAATCAGCGCCTTAAGGCCGATTTATACTTCTCCGTTTTTACGGAGACGGACACAGGGAACGCCCTCTCTGACGAGGAACTCCCTCTCCATGCCCTCTCCGAGCCCCTCAGAGAGCTCTACGTGCACCTCCTGATTTTCCTGACTATTAGTGGTGTGTTGTTCGTGAACGATTTGTTAATTTTGAACGAATCCTTACAAGGACTCGGGAGTAACGAGTCCTCTCAAAGAGTGATTTGTTCATTTTCTCGTGGCCGCGCATCGGGACTGTTGCATAGGCTCGTCCAAGTAAACAGAAATGATTCGTTCATTTCCCGACTCGGTCTTCAGGTACGAGTCTTTGGATCATTTTTCACGTGACGTGCATAGGCTCTGTAGTGGTAGCTAGAGGAAACGCTAGAGGGAACGATTCGTTAATTTCCCGACTCGGTCTTTCTACGATTCTTTGGATCATTTTTCACGTGACCTGCATAGGCTCTGTAGTGGTAGCTAGAGGAAACGAACGATTCGTTCATTTCCCGACTCTGTCTTTCTACGAGTCTTTGGATCATTTTTCACGTGACCTGCATAGGCTCTGTAGTGGTAGCTAGAGGAAACGAACGATTCGTTCATTTCCTGACTCGGTCCTTCTACGATTCTTTGGATCCTTTTTTCACGTGATCCGCATTGTAATTTTTAGTAGAGGAAACAGTTTCCTCATTCCCTTTCGCGTGGCCGCTGTTTTAGGAAGACGTGAATGATATTCGCTCAAGTCATCATACTGACTGGTTTTGTTATTTTCACTTTACATTTACACTTAAAGTTTAGTGCAGTGTAATTGTTTGCCGTGATAATTAAATGCTAGTGTGATAATAAATTACCAAATCATACAAACTGTATGTGTTTGCAGTGGACGGATAGTGGACATTTTACGGATACCCCTTGGCTGTGATTGGTCCGTATTAGGAACCGCTTGCGTCAGGGGCGGGGGCGGGGTTGCCGTGACCAACAAGACGGAACAGAATCCTTTGACCGCCATTGCTGTAAGTTTACAATTCATATTTCAGCTAAACAGTACATGTAAATCAGCATCTGAATTGAAATGTGACTAGAAATGGGCAGTGTAGTTGCTGAAAATGTGCTTATTTTATTGATGAAACGGCTAATTTGTAAATTTGCTCCGACTTTTCGATAACCTAGCTAGCATTGCAGTGCAGCGCCACCTACTCTTCTGGCAGTGAAGTGTTTTCAGCACCCACAGCCTTCGGAGTACTATAAATTCAACCAATCCGTCCGACTCTGTCCATCCGTCTGTCCGTAACGGAGTCGGAGAAGTATAATTCGGCTTTACTCCGCCCTTTAGTGTTAATTAGCGCGCCGTTAAAAGACGGGATAAATCGCCTGCATGTTACTGCCACCATGGGTGATTCGAGGAAAAGAAAAGGAAGGTTTAGCGGACAGGAGATAGCAATATTGGTTCACAAAGTTACAGCTAACATTAACATGTTACCAGGGGCGGTTTTAGGCACGGGCGGACCGGGCAGCCGCCAGGGGCGGCATTTTTTCATGTCATGTGGGGGGCGCACGAGCATAAAATAAATAAATAAAAATCTCTGCGCCGCAAAGCGGTTTTCTCTTTTCTATCATTTCACTGTGTGGGGAATTGGCAAATTGGCGCCCCCTTCAGGCAGCTGCAGGCACCCATGCTTGCTGAGAAGCTGTGTGAAAAAAGGGGAGGGGGACAGACAGCTCACCTGACTGGGTCTCCCAAATGGAACGGACAAGGAGGGGGGGGGGGGGGGTCCACTGTATAGTGCAATACTCTAAGGGCTAAAGTCAGTTGCACCTCGACTTTCTTCCAAATAACGCACATTTCATTAATAATATTATAAATATAGGACTAAAGTTCCTGCACATTTTTGTTTTTTTTAATTGTGTGAAATGGCTAATAAAAATATGTAACACAAAACGATTGTGGTCACCAAGGTGAATTGGTTTAGTCTTGACTTCTGGTCGTGAGTGATACTGTTGGGGGGATGGGAAATCTGTTGACTGTTGAGTGCCAAAGAAGATGGACAGGAAAAGGTCAAGTAAGCCATCAGGTGCCCAATTTCGAAAAAAAAGAAAAGAAGAAGAGGAGAAACGAGAAAAAGATAAAGGTATGCAAATATGTCTCTGTATGATTATTACGGTATCCATGTCATGAATGAAGGGCTAATGTTAATTGGTGGGTATAGGCTAACTCTTACGTTTGTTAGCCTTTTTGCTATGATGCTTGCTATGCAACAACAATATTTCGGTTTTAACTCAACAAACACGAGATAACATTTCACCATAATAGTGTGCTTTGCAACAAAACTTTTACAAGTTCAGTTATTATTTATTTTCATTATTTAGGTCAGGCCCTGTAATTAGCCAACGGAATTTTCAAATCTGTAGGTAGTTTCAAAGACGAACATTTGCTATTTGCTACAACTATATTTCGTGACAAAGTATAGTTTAACGTCATAACTAAAAGTGTTCCTCCCTAAAAGTTATATTAATATAGCATGTAATAACAGACATTTAGCATGTAAGGGCATGTTTATGTAACCCTCCTATTATGTTTGGTGTCAATTTGACCCCAGGCTGTTTTAGCTGTAGCTGTATAGAACATAATCGGTCTTACCATAACAGCCTTTTGATTTCAATTCAATTTCAATTTGATTTCCGCTTCCCTTCCCCTATTTCTAGCTTCAACCTCTCCAACTCTCTGTTCTCTCTCAGATTATGGCTCAATTCCAGTCATCATGCTGTTTGCCCCAGGGTACTGAAGGGATGTCTACTGTGAGAGTAGTTAGGGAGGCAGAGAGAGAGGAGAGTGAAAGAGAGAAATGAGGGAGAGAAGAATGTAGTGGGTTGGGAAGGACAGAGGAAGAGGGGAGTGTGGGTAAAAATGGATAAAATAATAGATGGATGGAAAAAGGACGTAGACAGGGAATAGAAAGAAGGAGGGAAAGGGTGAGGAGGGGGAGATCAAAAGGTATGTGGACGAGGCTTTGAGTATTGGTGTGACAGTGGTGGCTCCCCTTCCCAGATGTCATGTCTCCCTGCTCAAACCGGTGGTTGGTGGTGAAGGTGCTCGAAGTTCCTCGACACACACACCTGCATCTTGTTTGCCTGATTAGATGTCAATCTATATATACCAGCTTAGCTTGTTTCTTCTTTGCGAAGTCTTGTTAGTTATTTCTTACCTGCAATACCGAGCGTTACTTTCTCAGAGATTTATGTGTACCGAACCCTTGTTTTTGCCTCAACCATTCTTCTGCTCTTCCCCTTGGATTCCTAGAAACGGAGATAACGACCCCTGCTTGACATCGTACCTGCTCTGTGCCTCGTCTCGCAATTCCTGTCAGCCCCTGCTCGACCCAAGCCTGTGACCCGACCACCCTTTGGATTTGCCTGCCTTGCTGTTTGCCTGTTGCCGACCTGTGCCTGTCTGACTACTCTGTACTCTCATTAAAGCCCGCACTTGGATCGCTACCACGTCTCCTGAGTTCGATCATTACAATTGGGCACTTCTAGAGGCATCATCTGACATTTGCAATGACAACAGTGCAGAACCTTAAAATCTGAGAGACAAACACACACATACGAACATCCACACATACATACACATTCACCCATTTACACAGCATTCAGCAGCACATCATATGTAGGGCCACATCTAATCATTCTATTTCAACCACAATGGTCCTCCATTGATGGACAAAATTAACTACAATTTAAGACGATACGATGAGAGGAGAAGGCTTTGAATAAACATGCACAGTAGTACAACTAGCTTTTAAAAGTTACTTAGGTGAGTGTCCGGAAATATAAACCACACTGTCAAATTGTCAGGATGCGACGCAGACTGCAGAAAAGGATTAGGAAGCTACAAGTGGCGATGGCATGTTTCTGTTAAAGGCCTGTGAAACAGAACAGAGAAATGTTGCTCACAGCTACAGGCAAGGAAAACTATTTGCTCAAAATCATGCAGTATGCAGGAAACCTGTTGTTTACATGTAGAATATAGAATTACTTCAATAGAAACACTTCTTAGGACTCAACCATACCTGAATGTGTGGGTTCAAACGAGAGATATCTGCCAATCCCTGGGGTGAAGTTGTTCCAACAATGTAAAAGATAACACATACAGTAGGGATGACAAACACTAAAATGTTTCACGCTCTCTGTCAATGTTGGACAAACATGATGTATATATATTTATATATAGATATATACAGTATATACTGTACATCACAATGATAACCTATAAAGACAGGAGGATGGTGTTTTTACAGACGTGGCCCGAACCCATTGTGAGCAGGGGTTATTGCAAAATGGGGAAAAGGTTAAGATTAGGGTTTTTTATTTGGGTTGGGGTTATGGTTAGGAGCCATTTGTTCAATGCCTTGTCATTAGCACTTCTTTTCATGCACCCTCAATTTTATGTAGCTTGCAGTTGCTCTACAGTATGCTTGCGCTTAGGTCTTAGATACCAATCTTTTTCCCCTCCATGTTCTCATAAGTTGTCTCTGAAGGGATGGGGATAACCATAAAATACTGTATATGCAAATGCCCCAATTTTATTTGATTATGGGTAACTTATCTCTTTCAGGAGGCCTTGGTACAGTACGAAATCCAACTGGAGTATATATATTTTTTTTTGCAGTGCTCTTGAATCATTTCAGCAATCTATCCTGACATCACGAAAGCACATATTGTTTTCTATTTCTAGTGTCAGCTGAACAATACTACAACCATGCAATGACATGCAATTAAAAATATTCCCTAATTTTGAGGCCGCCAATCAAGTGCTCCCTGTTTCTTTCACAAGAAACAGGGAGTGAGGTGACATGAGAGACAGCAAGAGAGAGAGAGGGAGGTATAGAAATATGGAATAACAAGACATACAGAAAGACAATCAACACCTTTGCAGCACATACTGTATTTTGAGACGGACAGGCACACACAATGCCTAGGGAAGCATGGATGCATGGAGAATCACCTTCTGAACACATACAATATGCGCCCAGCCAACATGGCACACTTCCATAAAAACAAAGCGAGAACGAGAGAGGAAGAGAGAGAGGTGATGAGACATAAGAGAGCAGCAATGAAAGTTATCTAATAAAGTTATCCAGGTAGCTTTGACCTCCTCCCACTCCCAGACCTTTACGTGACACTGTGGAGGCAAGAGTGTGTGTGTGCGTGTGTGTGTGTAGGTTGGTGGGTTGGTGGGTGGTTGAGTGCTCCGCATTCTTTGCCAAACGAATGATGCACTTTTACTGTGTCATCTGTCCTCCGGAGCAGATTGTATTTAATCGGGTGCTCGTTTCATAGCCGCATGCCTTTCTAACAAGCAGACCTATAAACATACACATTCACTCACAAACACACACACACACACACAAATACACAACCAATCCTGTAAAACCTCAACACCTTCTCTGTAATATAGATTGAAGCCTATACTGTAGGAGCACTCAAGGTTCTCTATAGGAGTGATCAACTTGTATGGTTATAGCAAATGTATTCACCTACATCCACACACACGCAGCTTGCAAGAAACTACTGACGAGTTCCAACATTGTTACTATGAAGTTAACAAGTGCATTCACCGTACAGCCCTACACACACACACACACACACACACACCTCTCTCATTCATCACTGGCCTGCTGCTGACAACCAGCAGAGCAAGCACTGGACAGGTAACGCTACAGTGGCCGGAGCACCTGTCACCTGTCGTGGACATTTTGGAATACAGTTATAATGTGTGTGTTTCATATATGAGGAATGTGTTTTAACGGAAGTCTAAAGTTGATTAAGAAGAGTCAACTCCATTTGGTAGAGATGCCATTTGCAGTTTATGACACCTGGGGGGAAGAGACAGCTGGTCTGGAGACAATGTGGATTCAATTGTATTGTTAACTGATCAAGCTGCTCTGACCCTTCCTGTTGCATTGGGTGGGGTTAATCAAATACTTGTTTGAAGTTGCCCACACAAAGGACAGTTGACCATTTGACTGGTGAACTCCTGTGGTTTTACTATCTACTGGTTTGGGGAGAGAGGCCACATTAAAGAACTGTGGGAACTTGATATGAAGTCAAACTGTCACTGAGCAGTGCTGACCAATCAACAGAGTTCATAGGAATCATTTGATCTAAAGTTTATATAAGGCAGGGTTTTAGGGTTGTTCTGTATCACTCTGGCGAACAACCTGTGGCTAGCACCTCCTTCGTTATGACTGATCACAAAGTACTTTGTTAAATCTTGATTTGTACAAGCAAAATAAATTTATTGTAACCGCCATCTCTTGACTATTCAAATTTACACAGTGCCACTAGAATTTTTCCATAACACACCACAAACCCCAAAAGGTCTGTGGTGACAAAGACGAAAGGAATACAGAAGAAATGGGTTTCAAATGTTTGTTAAATTTCAAGTGAGTTCAAATGATAAATGCCAATACTAACAAATTGAGGGAGAGGAGTCAAATTGCAATCATTTTGTAAGGTAAATGCTGACCCTAAATGTGGTGTTGACATTCATAGACTGTGTGAGAGAGTTGGTGTTAGATGAGAGGTGCAGTGAAACAATGTGATTAGCCCTGGAAAAAGAGAGTGCAGCGAAGCAGTGTTTTACTGCTGGTGTCTGGGTCATAAACTTTGTGTACTTCAGCTTTATACTGCATTGTATAGCTAACGTAGATGGAGAGAGACAGAGACTGAGAGGAAGAGAAAGTAAGCATTTTCCCATTCGTTTTAAATGGATGGCATCGTATTCTTCATCAACAGCTTGTAAATTCACCACTTCATAGATGGTTTCATCAATAAAATAAATTGTTTACAAATTTAGTATTTGCTATCCACAGCCTTGTGAAGAGGAGTTGTGCCACATTTTAACATGGCAATGTGGCACTAAATGTTCCCCAGGAATAGATTAACAATCATGGTCTCCATTAATAATTTGAAAACTGGAAAGCTGGAAAGACATCTTTCAAACACAAATTTGCAGCCAATTTGACACTACTTTCATTGTTGTATATCAAGTGTAATTCATGTAATAATTCACTAGTTACTAACTGGAAATTGCATACAATGAAAATGATCAGTTACACAAACAGTATTTAAATATTCTGTTAAGTTTTAACATTGATTTATTGTTGTGATGATGTCCAAGGTGAAATAATTGATGACGGAGGAAAACGTAAGACTATCAATAAAAAGGTTTGACCAATATGTGCGAGCTTGGATCATGAAACTATTCCATCCATGTGAGTCTTGATTCTAATAAAGTTTGAAATTCAGTGGGTTAGGTTCTATTGAAGTGGATAGGTTGAAGGGTGATTCGTACACAAAGGAGTAAACAAGTACAAATATAGTTTCGAACGACTCCTTCTAGGGCACAGCATGAGGTAGTCAAGTTTAAACACATATTATGTGTATTTCAGTGAACAACTTCTTAGGCTTGTATGGAAACACACTTGGACCAGAAACCAACTAACTCTAACCAAACCATGAGCTTTAATCATTTTGGCTCCATCATCTTCAATTCAAACTGTTAAAAGACTACCAAATCTCACATGCACACTCCGAATGCATCTACAACCAATACTCACGGGTAATAGAACCTGGAAACACTAGCTTGTTGGCATGCGCTATGCCCTGACAGCTTGATTCATGAGCACCATCCCTCATATTGGATTTCCCATTGATCTGACCCGGTGAAGACTGCTCCTGAGTATGCATGCAAACCACACTCAGATCAACGCTAGCGCATGTACACATATTCTGTTTGGCAGAGGCCAACGGCCATGTTGTTATAATATAACGTAAATAATATGCATAAATTGAAGAAAAACTACTGCATAGAGTACACACCTGCAAGTGCAACGTTGGGTGTGCAAAATTCTCATACATCATGAGAATAATCATCACAATTGATTTTTATATGTATATTTGGTGACAATTCTGTCTTTATCATTATTTATGAGAGAGGTAGTGTGTTTTTGGAGAAGAAATGTGTGGGGAGAGAGGGATGACATGCAATAAAGGGCTTGGGCCAGATTTGAACTCAGCACTTCAGCCTACATGGTACACACATTAGTCCAGTGAACCCACCAAGGCACCCAGGGATTTGAACTTGTAACCTCTTGCTCTAGACTTGAGTTATACCCACCTCAGTGTAATTCACATCAGCGTCTTACGAACCCCAAAGCAGTGTGAAGAGACATTCATGTTTTACATATCAGAGTTCACTATCATCTCTCTGCTTCACGTGTGTGAGTGCATGAGTGTGGGTACAAATGTATCGACCTGCATTTGTGAATCGTTGCACATGATTGTGTTCTTTTTTCTCTAAGATATATTTTAGGGCCATTTCTGTGTGTGTGTGTCTGAATTCATATGGGATATGTTACTCCCAAAGCCTCTAGCCTGTTCCCCCTCACCCGCTGACTCTAATTAGGTCCTCTACACTGCTTCTCTAAAATGTGTACTGTACCTACCAGGAGACAGTGTCAGTCCACAGTCCAGCCCTATCTCTGTAGTAACTAACCCCCTATTAGTGGTCCAGTCTGTCTCTGTCTCCATTCATCCATTTACAGCTCTTTATAGAACTCAAATCTGTATAGCAGTCCTTAAATTTGAGAATTCATGGCATTCACAACAAACTGAAACTGAAGAAGCATAAATAAATCAGGGGAACCAGATATATGAGTAGTATTGTTATGTTTTATGCTTTAACATTGTAAAATGGGGGGAAGAGGGTGAACGACAATGAAGGTCAAATCAAGGTGGGCTTGCTGAAGAATATTGACAGGTGTCCTTCTCACTCGTTACTTTCTCTTTCTCTCTCTCTATGTCTGTCTGTCTGTCTCTCTCTCTCTCTCTCTCTCTCTCTCTCTCTCTCTCTCTCTCTCTCTCTCTCTCTCTCTCTCTCAGGTGTCCTTCTCACTCGTTACTCTCTCTCTCTCTCTCTCTCTCTCTCTCTCTCTCTCTCTCTCTCTCTCTCTCTCTCTCTCTCTCTCTCTCTCTCTCTCTCTCTCTCTCTCTCTCTCTCTCTCTCTCTCTCTGTCTCTCTCTCTCTCTCTCTCTCTCTCTCATTGTCTTGTCCGCTTCTCTGTCTATCCTTCAATTCTATTTATTCTTTCTCACAGACACATACACCTTTCCTCCCAGGAGGAGAGACTCCTCTCTTCACCTCTCTTTTCTCTCATTCCATCACGTATACCCGCTACCTCCCCTCTCTCTCACACACACAAACACACACACACCCATCCATTCCTTTCATCATCTGTGTGAGATGGAGGATTGTTAAGATACTGTGACAATACTGAGGCGTGAGCAACTACATCTGCCTTGGACTACACCCCTACAGACTTCAATTCCCAGAAACCCCAGCAGCCATTTTCATCCCTACCACTAAGAATCCACCATATAAGGTTCTGCATAGTAATACATACGTATCATTGATATCAAGTTCAAAACGTTATCTTCAACCTTACCAACTGTACTGGAGCTAATCGACCACATAATATGCACAATATTTGGGTTTATTTTTAAACACAATAGTGGAATAATAAAGGGAGGTTTTTAATCAAATGATAAGTTGTTTAAGGATTAAGGATTCTGTAAAGCCATAAAACACCATGGAAATTGAACGATCACTCCTCTGCTGGTGTCACAGGCTTCCCAAGTGATTGAATGTCAGCAAAACAGTTAGGGGGAAAGCGGGAGCTAACATTAACATTTGTGAAGCGACATTTATCATCATTAGCATTAACAGTGTGTCTTCAATGCCAGATTTTAGCATCACTGTAGGTCCAGTAGCCATTTATTGTGCTATATTAACAGTGAGGGCCTTATGAGAGGTCCCAAGGCTTGACTAGCTGACATATTGGCCCGGGTTCTGCCCCCCCAAAAAACACCTCAAATGTCAGAATTAAATGACTTGTATAATTGCTGCGATTTCACTCCCCCCCCTTGGTAAAGCCAGAGTTTTAAATGCCTTTAAGCACAAATGATCTAAGGTAGCTATCTCATTACCCTCTTCAATATGTAAATGTGCTGCAGGCTTTGCTCTTTTATTGCAATCACTGTTATTCAGGGGGCGGCCATTTTGTTTCACTTTCCAGGGAGCTTGATTATACATCAGTGGGAGACAATAACTGCCAGAAAGGACTGGTTATTATATACTGGTGACACCCTTGGTGATTTTAGCTGTTCGTTTTGGGTCCAATATAAGGAAAATTTAATTATCTGTAATTCTTTGCGATGCCATCACACAGGACATTGGCTCTGTGAAGTCTTTATGATGGGTGATGAAATAGACTTGTAAATTAGAGAAGTTATGGGCCTTTTGAAAGTATATGCTGGCTAGAGATCAAGCCTTTCTAAAGGCCTTTGTTTGTGCAGAAATGATATAAAAGCTTTAAACTCAGCAATAATTCAATTCAATTGCATTCAACATCATATTTTCAGGAGTGGGGTGGATGAGGTTTTTATTTAAGTTACCATGTTGATCTACTAGGTTAGTAAGGTTTTTTTATTCATTTAGGTAAATATCATCCAATCACGATAAAGAGATACAGTACCAGTCAAAAGTTTGGCACGTGTCCAAACTTTTGACTGGTACTGTATTTTTGACACATTTTCACTTGAGCCTTTATGCAGTTTTTCAGTTATCAATTAAGTAATTTAGATTGAGAATGTTGAGAGAAATAAGAAAGTTAACACATTGTTTGTTGTGAGAAAATAAAGGAAGCATGAGAGAAAGAAATATTGATAGATTAGCTGAAGAGAAGGAGAAAGAGAGAGACGGAGCCACACAAAAAAGAAAGATTTTGCAAAAGGATATTTGTTCCAGTATATGAACAGCAGAACTTTGTCTGTGTGTGTCCAGGAAGACGTGTCCAACGATTAAGTTACCTGTCTCACAATAAGTCTGAAAGATGGGACATGTATATTAATGGCTTCAAAGACAGCGATAAAACCTCCACCATAGGATATTTTTTTATCAATTCCAAAATCCTTTGAATGGTGTGACTCTGGGTGCTAGCTAGCATTCTCTCCTCCATCTCTGCTCTCTCTGATCGAGTGGCCGCTTGCCTGTCTTTCTTTCTCTCTATATTTATTTTATTCTCTCATCCGCCCGAGCAAGTCACTTTTATATAATTATAAACACAAGTGACTGCGTTCCCTCCATGAAAGCAGTCTATCATCTCTACACATGAAAGACAGAGAAAGACAAGACAACCATGTGCAGTGGTAGACATAAAAGCCCAGGAAAATGAGGTTTTATCCCTTCTTTTCTTTTCTTTCGGCACTCGTCCATTATCCCCAGCCACCACAATTACATCTGGTTGGGTAGAAAAAGGCCCGGATAGGAAAAGTGGGAAGGAGGCCTTGGGAAAATATGGCTCCTAACCACAGCAATTGGCCTCTCCATGTCTGTGAAGTTGGAGTACTTATTTTACCTCAGGCCTGCACAAACACTCTAGGCCTTTGTCCTGTTGCCATGGGCAATTCCTCTGGGAAAAGGTGGGTTCTGTATATATATAGTTGTTTTGTTCCCTGCTTAAGCACACACAGCCTTACCTGGGGTACTTATTTATTCAAACCTGCCAGGGGAATGATATGAACTAAAACATCCCTCTTCTGTTAAAAGTTTAAGTCCTATTGGGGCTCCAGGTATATTCCCTTAACCCCTCTTTCCTGTACAGGAGCAACTTGAGTCATCTGAACTTCCTGTGAGGTCTCAGACCTTCAATCCAAACATGTTAAGGTGATTTATTTTGCTTTTACCCATATTGCTCAACATGTCACATTGGAACCAAAAAACATATTTAATCCTCCCTTTCTGATGAAGGCTTGCCTGTATACTCCACCAAAAGGTCACACAAACCTGAACACTCAACGACGGTGAAGAAATTGAATAAGTGAATCTTAAAGAAAAACATTATCTATCTTTTGAGCCCTGCAGTCTAATGTGTAACTCAATTCCTGCATTGGGCTCTGATTTTAATTAGTTTCTCTCTTTTTTCACTCTCACTCATTTTGGGGGGTGAGGAGTGGTGGAATTTGGGTGTGGCTCCTTGGATGGAGGCATGGACTGCCCCGCCAGTCTCCATGCTGTCTCTCCAGTCAGACAAAATGGCACATTAGTATTCTGCCTGTCCATTTTGCTGTCTTCCCCTTTATTCCCTCCACACACACACACACACACACAGTCTGGCACACTCAGTCTGGGCAGAGCTTGTGCAGGACCCACATGCAGACACGCGCGCACACACACACACACACACACATACGCTGGCTAACAAGCAGCTTGCTCTCTGTACTGGCAGGGCTTCTGAAGACAAGAGCAACACTGTGTCCACGGAGATATCCAAAAGCCTGGAAACAACAAGGCACTTGTCTACAAGTGTGTCAGAGAATATCCCTGGAATATATTGAGGAACTACAGACATAAAGCAGGGCTGTCCCATCCAGTAGATTTAGCTACCATTCAAACTTTGGCTTCACCTGATTCAAAACATTAGCAGGTTGATACAACGTGCAAAGTGTCAGGTTAGTTATATCATGCCATTCAAGTTAGCATGCTGGCCTCCTGAAAGGAAGCTGTCCAGGATTGGTGATGAGTGCTGATTAGTCAAAGTGTTTGTGTTTGTGTGTGTGTGCCACAAAGCTAATACAGTATATTGAGGGCAATGGTAATAATGATGCATCACTAAACTTGAAGGAACATTCCAGAAAAGTGCTTCAAGCTATACTTTCAGCACCCATTCCATGTTCTAATCTGTGTGTGTTCCAGTGTGTGTGTGTGCGTGTGTGTGTACGCGTGTGTATGGCTGATACATCGCATTAGTCTGTCTGTGCCTCCTCCTTTCCGCCAGTGCTGATTTTAAATGAGATGCTGATATAAAGCTAGCGTGTGGTGACACATCCGCACATTTCTAAAACAGACTCTGTTTGTGTTTTAAATGAATATTAAAGTCATGCACAACCAGTGTTGGCCAAACACACGAAAATGAATTGGAATTAGATTAATTGACTGAAAAGAACTGCCAAGTAAGATATCGGAATAAAAGCGAAATACAAGCAAAAACAAATGTGTTTTTAAAAGGTGCGAGCCAAGTGCATAAATTATCCCTGCATTTATTTTAAACATCTTTCACAATAAAATAATCACCTTGTCATGACCACCATGGACTTCACATTTGGAGAGAAACTCAATCTCTGTCATTGAGCTATCTTATCCCTCTCTAAGAGTCAGCTGCTGATGTTGGATACACCCTCGGTATGCCCATGTGTCTTCATCCCAGCCCAAAGTGGTTATTGCTGTCAATTGTTGGGAGCCAACCAGCGCATGATTGATTGAAACCAATATAGTTCATACTTCTCCAGAGTGGATGCAATCCAGCATGGGGCTCTCAGGGAGCAGGGAGAGAGCTCCTTCCCCTAGCAGGTATAGCACCCCACCAGCATGCAAACAAATGAAAGGTAATTGTGCAACCCTTCAATGTGGCTGCACCGCTGAGAGGGAAAGTTCAAGTGGTGGAGCAATTTCAATTCATCTGTTTGTATTGTCGCATTGAGTTTATTTTTTACATGGCGCTTTTGTAAACTCCAACTTTGGGGTGCTGATTATGATGATTGTTTGTTTTGGTCTGTTTATTTGTGTGGTGGTGTGAGTATTTGTGTGTCTGTCCATGTGTCCGTGTGGGCATGCATCTGTGTGTGAGGGCGCTGACTCAACATCTGTGGAAATGTGTGTGTTTGAGTACGTACGTGCGTGCGTGTTGAGAAATGCATGTGCTCATCTGCGTGTATATGACTCAGCATGAGTAGGTGTGTTTATGTCTGTACGTATGAGTGTGAGTGTGTGTGTGCCAGTGTCAGTTTTACTTCATTGTGCCATGAGTGATTATATCTGGGAAGCTGACACACAGTTATAGAATCAAAGTTACATCAGAAAGGAAGAGAGATAGTTGACTTACCGGCTTGGGATGCGTCACCTGTGGAAGACAAAGAGAGAGAAAATATTTTTAGTTTCCGGCTTAAAATAAATCTTAAAGAGAGACTACCGTAGCCCAACTGTAACATACATGCTTTTTGGAATACAGAACAGTAATTGACAGAAAATATGCCTTAATTCCAAGTTCAAATACACTCACAGTAGACCAGCTTTCAGGAAATAAGTAGAAGTATCCAAATGTAATAATAACAACATTTGAATACTAAAGTATTCAAATGAATACTTTAGTATTCAAATGTATTTTTGATGTATTTTAGTAAGTTATTATTGAACAAGCAAATAGTTAATAAATTAATTAGCTTTTCAGAATACACACAAACTCAAGCAAAAGTGTATTCTTTTTACACTGAATGCAGACATTTTTGCTTTTTAGGCTCACAACAGTTCTGCTACAGACAGGTGGGTTAGCTCTCAAGCTAGCCGACTAGCTAGGAGTCATCCTCGGCACTGTGGCCTGTCCCTCTATCACCAGCATGTCATTGCAGAATGACATGGCATATCATTACTTCCTCATCTACGAATGACATGGCATATAAACCCATCACAACCTGACAGAGTGAATGCCATAAGCCAATGATATTGGAGTCCGGTGAAGTGCAGAGAGTCAATCACAACAACTGAGAAATACGAAACATTCCGAAAAAGTGAAAGGAAGATAGTAGATAGGGTAAGGTGAGGAGAGTGAAGGACAGAGAGAAAGAGAGAAGAGAGAGAGAGAGAGAGAGAGAGAGAGAGAGAGAGAGAGAGAGAGAGAGAGAGAGTGAGAGCGCAAAAGGGAGAGTGAAATTGAACAGCAAAAGAGGGTGTAAGGGAAGTGTGTGTGAGTGAGGTGGGGGCAAGAAACAAGTTGATAGAATGTGAGTCAAGAAAAAAAAAAAAGAAAAAAAAAGAGAGGGAGAAGGGGATGGGGAAGGAGAGTGACTCAGCACAAATCTCATTTTCAAGCTGTCTGAGAGCTCATTGGGGTAGTGGAGGAGACTCAGTGGAACTGGAATACAGTCTAGTGATGGAAGGATGGAGGGAGGGAGGGAGGGGGGGAGATGGGGGGTAATAGCGAATCACTGCTCAACCATGCATGGAGCTCAATATCAATATCTCGGGCAGCACCCTTCTGGGTATGCTCCATCCCCTCTCTCTTCTCCCCTCGCTCTGCTGTCACTCCTCTCTGTCCTCTCTCTCCCCCTGTCTCCTCTTTCACCTCTTGGCTGAATTCCTGGAACCCTATCTCAGATATTCTTCTGTATATTGCCTAGCTCGAGTCCGTGTTCAATTAACAGCACAAAAATTATTTAAACACGCAGCCATACTTCTCGTCAGAAATATTGATCTGATGTCAGGTCAAATATGCAATTAGAACCCTGGAGCATAGTTATTAATTTTTTTACTTGGCAGGCGTTAAGTACAGTGTTGGATGAGCAAAGACAACAGTGAGGAGGGAAAAGAGAAGACATTTTTAGAGCAGTGTTATAACTGAATTCAGGTCATGTGGAACGTATTGGCGTGTTTGTTAATGGACTAGCCTGTTTGACTCGCACGCCTTCAAAAACACATCCAAATGCTAACCATTATCTCCTCCAGTATAAACATGCTCAAACTTCTTGGTTTGGCCTTAAACAAGTAAGGTTGGTAATTCCCTGTAAACCCAGGTGGTTTGAAACTGCAGAATCAAGCAACATACACTCTGGACAAAAGGATTAAGAATGGGGCTCTACTCCATGTTGGATCTGAGGCAAAGGTTCTCTATCCAAATCCAACACATGGAAGAACAAAACTCCAAAGCCTAGAACCGATGGATCAAGCACTTGGACCACAAAGATGCCCAGGGTAGGAGAGGAGCTTGAGAAGGCTTTATGGAACTGGTAGTATAGGCTTGGGAAAGAGCCAAAAGAATGAATGCCGTGTCAGTGATTCTTAGCTTGAATGGTCTTACTGCTTGATAGCAACAAAATCAAGGGTGTTTTGCCACACGTTGTCCAAATGCTCAACATTCAGGCTCTTTCAGAGAGTTGTGAGGGAGAGAGAGAGAGTAGTCCGATATTTTCCAAAAAAAAAGAGAAAGAAAGAAAAAGACTTGAGAAGAATTGATCAGAAGAATTGATTGTCGGCAAAAGCCCTTCACTGAATCCTTGCCAACAAACAAACACATAAAAACATACAGACAGACACCCACACAATATCTGTCAGTGCATGCTATCTTTATTGGCCTAGAGTGGGATATAATGTGCCGCTAACTATGGACTTTATTGGATGTGCAACACCCAGGGGGGCTGACAGAAAGCAGGAGGCAGCACTCATAGTGTCTCCTGTGACCCCTGCTGCACAGTAAATAACGACCTCCAGAATTCAGCCACTGGCACTTAGCAGTTTACTGTAAGCTTCTCACACGGGATGGTCACTGATGCTAAGCCTGATAGCATGTAGCAGCGAGGCTAGTGCTACTAGCATAGCACTAGTGATATTAGTCAAGCTAACCCTCCCTGGACCCTGTCACACAATCCCAAGTACACACTCCAAGGCACCACTGGCTGACACCCTTCATTGCGCTTCACAATGCTTCTATCACTGGCCTAGTGAGTGGGGTTGAACCTTGAACCTCTTCTTTCCACAGCTCCCTTTCACCGCTGCTGAGCAGTGACCCTGCCTCCTGTCAATTTACTTTTCATCTCTCCATAGCTCACCCTATCTCTCTTTCAGTTCTGCTTAGCTGTCAACCCCTTTCACCTTGTAAAATGTGGCAAGAGGGAACTGTGAAGGGGACATGACAACCGAATGAAAGCGTGTGTTTGTGTGTGGCCTTGTTTAACTGTTCTTGTGGGGACCAAAATTATCCTCAAGAATAGTAAAACAAGGACAACTTTAACTTGTGGGGACTGTTTCTTGGTACTCACAAGTTCAAGTGCTATTCCTAGGGGCCCTATTTTAACTATCTGAAACGCAAGTATCAAAACGCAAAGCGCAAGTAACTTTGTGGGCGGGACTCCGGCTTGGTTGCTATTTTGCCGGCGGGATAAATGACTTTGTGTCTGGCGCAAATCTAAAATGGGTTGGTCCGAAGTAGCTACATTACTAATGGGTGTGGTTTGGGCGTAACGTGCAATAAACCAATCAGAGCATCATCTCACATTCCCTTTAAGAGCAGCGCTTGTTCCATGGCGGATTGCTATTATAACGGCGGATTTGCCAGGCGCACGCCAGGAGCGGTTCACAGCCGAGGAGACCGACGTTCTAGTCAGGGCCGTAACAGATAGAGAAGTGACATTGTATGGGGAAAGGCAGAGCAGTTTTCTCATTGCACTAAATTGCCCGATCATGCTGCTCATTCAAATTCTTATTCTTATTTTTATATATATTTTATTTTTTTAATTGTTTAGTTCTTATAATTAGTTTAACTATTGTACTTTTTAACTTAATTTAAGACCCGTATATGTTTATTGTTTGCACCTTCCTGCCACAATAAATTCCGTGTTTGTGTAACATAGGCTACATGGCGAATAAACCGAATTCTGATTCTGATGGAGATGGGAGAAGAAACCCACCCAAATTAGCTTCGGTTAAAGAGGCGTGGGAGGAAATTTCCACAATTGTTACAAATCAAGTTCACATAGATTTCTCATGAAAATCTTTTTATAATCATTGAAGAAATGTAACACGCCATAAATCAAAACAATGTAACGTAGCTTCGCAGAAAGAAGCGCCTGGCTTCGCCAGCAGTGCGCACGGACCAAGCTTGCGCCCTTACACTAGCATCTGAATAACGCGCCATTGACTTTAGACTACGTTTTTCCTGGTCAGTGGCGAAATTGTTTTTCTGAAACTTCAAAATAGCACCAGGGAATGTTTGCGCCGGAACACGCCTCCTTTTTTCGCTGAACCGCCCCCGGGAGTGCAAAGTCATTCCCTAATTTACCGACGTGCGTCTGTGGAGGGAAAAGTCAACTTTGCGTCGAGTGCAAACTAGGAATGATACTTGCGTCGTTGACAAAGTCAATTGCGCTGGATGCAAGATAGGGCCCTAGGTGTTTTAGCGTTAGGGTTAGAACTAGTATTTGGATCAGAATGGCATTAAGGGTTTTGGTTAGGAGGTTGAGAGGTTGGTTTAGGGTTCAGGTTTTTTGGTTAAGTTTAAGGTTTAGGTTAAAAAAAAACGGGATTTTGAATGGAACTGGATTTTCAGTCCCCACAAGTATAACCACACAAAAAATATGTATATTTTTGTGTGTCTGCAAACATAAAGTGAAGGAAGTAAAACAAATTGCCACAGAGACACTGGCCAGCATGTGCAGAGCACGTGCATACACACACTTAGAGAGAGCAACAAAAAGAGATGGTGGGAGAGAAGGGTGAGGGGGAAAAAAAGAAAGGAAGAAAAAATACTCACGGATATAAACTAAGGACAAACAATACAAAATTCAACTCAACACTGATTGAAATTGGGATAAAAGGTTTCACTGCAACATGTACTGAATCACAGGTATTGAGTTGCCTATCATTGTCACACTAATTTAATTAGATTAATTCAGTTTTCAAATACGGTAAAAGGTTGGATAGCCGTAGCAGCAAAAAAGTCAAGTCAAAGGCAAAATGCAGAGACAAGTGTATCGACCACTACAACAAAGGCAAGAAACAGTTGCCTGATACTAAATTCAGAGTATAAACATTCAGTTGTGACAGTGTTTGGTTTCCTGTTGATGTTGAATAGTCCATCTCACCATCCCCAACAGGCACACACATGGGCAGCTAGACAACTGACAATTTCCTGTTTACACCACAAAGGGAACAAGCCTCTCTCTCTCAAAGTCTTTACAGATTATCCATGCTTGGTTTTGGACTGGTTCACTTGTTAATTGACTGTCACTAAAACTGGCTAGTTTACCAATTAATTTACGGACCAATGATGTTTCACAGTCCACACAGTGACTGCACAGCAATCAGTAATAGATCATATTTTGATATATAAAGAAACTAACATGGCATTTTCAGTGATATTCTCTCATTTGATATAAAGACAGCAGTGAGTCTTTGCTTGATTGGATTTCCAGCTGTGCTTTGAATTAGCTTTGATTTGCCCATCAGTCAACTTTGCTCACATCTTCAAATGAAAAGACATACTACTGTCTGAAATGAAGGACAGAGAAGAAAATCATAATTCTATCTGAGAACACGTCAATCAAGCTTTACAAGGTGTGACATGGGGGTCACAGGCTTATCCCACTGGCTGCTGCTAACAGCAATGTTTTTAAAAGTTATCACTCTGACAGAAGTAAGTCATATGTACTATGCAAATGTAAGGAACATGTGACAGTGACTGCATCAAGGGCATGTGTCAATGATGGCTGATGGCTAACAAAGAATTTCTTATATGTCACTTTCCATCGCATGGTCATGCTTTAACATAAGCTCTTTTTAGTGTGTGTGTATTGGTTCTGATTTAAGAAATCATTGTGCCATCTTAGTATAGATAGTCCACATATTTAAATTTTAGGTATATGTTTATTGTATGCACCTTACTGCCAAAGCAAATTCCTTGTCTGTGCAAACTTTCATGGCGAATAAATCCCATTCTGATTCTGATTCTGATTCCATAACCACCATGCATAAAACAATTATAATAAAATACATTATTTTATAGTAGTATAATAGCTTTATTATCGTTTTAACATTAATAACCTATTAATAGACCTCAAATGTTTAGAATCTTGACTATAAGCTACAAACTCCATTAACATGTCCAATTTCATATTTCCTGTATGTCATGGTATGCATTTTCAATGGCACAAGGCGTTATGTAAAACCTCACTAAACAAGTAAAGGACTTGGGGGTTATCCCCCGCATCCCTCATCTTACTGTTGTTAGTTTTTCATACTCCCTTCCTCTCCCTCATCTCTTTCCTCCTCTGTCTATCCAAACCACATGGATCTTGCCCCTCTCTGTATTTCTGTAAACTGTAAGAGAGTGTCTTGGTATAAGTCAGCAACAGTTCCCCTCCCTGGATTACCAAATGAAATAACTGTCTTTTAAACTGCATTTTTTTTATTGAGGGAACGCAAGTGGGAGTCAGATGGCTGAGCGGTGAGGGAGTCGGGCTAGTAATCTGAAGGTTGCCAGTTCGATTCCCAGCCGTGCAAAATTACGTTGTGTCCTTGGGCAAGGCACTTCACCCTACTTGCTTCGGGGGGAATGTCCCTGTACTTACTGTAAGTCGCTCTGGATAAGAGCATCTGCTAAATGACTAAATGTAAATGTAAGTATCAAAACGCAAAGTAACTTTGTGGTAGTGATGTGTCGTTCGTGACCGATTCGTTCATTTTGAACGAATCGTCCTTACAAGGACTCGGGAGTAACAAGTCCTCTCAAAGAGTGATTCGTTCATTTTCTCGTGGCCGCACATCGGGACTGTTGCATAGGCTCGTCCAAGTAAACAGATTCGTTCATTTCCCGACTCGGTCTTCGAGTACGAGTCTTTGGATCATTTTTCAAGTGACCTGCCACAGTAAATTCCGTGTTTGTGTAACATACATGGCAAATAAACCGAATTCTGATTCTGATTGGGATGGGAGAAGAAACCTCCCAAATTTGCTTCGATTAAACAGGCGTGGGAGGAAATTGCCACAATTATTACAAATCAAGTTCACATACATGGAGTTTTCTCATGAAAATCTTTTTAATCATTGACATGAAAGAAATGTAACACAGCCATACAATAAATCAAAACAATGTAACGCAGGAAGAAGACCCTGGCCTCGCCAGCAGTGCGCACGGGCCAAGCATGCGCCCTTAAAATAGCATCTGAATAACGCGCCATTGACTTTAGACTACGTTTTTCCTGGTCTGTGGCGGAATTGTTTTTCTGAAACTGCTAAATAGCACCAGGGAACGTTTGCGCCGGAACACGCCTCCCTTTTTTGCTTAACCGCCCCCGGGAGCGCAAAGTCATTCCCTAATTTACCGACGTGCGTCTGTGGAGGGAATTGTCCGTTTTGCGTCCAGTGCAAAAAGGAATGATACTTGCGTGGTTGACAAAGTCAATTGCGCTGGATGCAAGATAGGGCCCTGTGGGTGCAAAGTGACTAGACCAGGTTGCACAAAAGCTTCTGTAGACAAAATCCACTTGGCACCTTCCTAAGCAGATAAGCTTATTTGAAAACACTGGGTATATAGTACATTTCAATGGGAAACATGATTTGTATGGATTTCTGTACAGTACGCTAGCTGAATCAGATGTTTATCTAAACCATAAAGGAATCCTTAGCATTTTTGGAACAGCATTTTTCTTTTCTTGATGTGGACAAAAACAATATGGTGGGTTGTCCATAGTAGCAATGCAAGGAAAGCAAATGAAGTCAAATGAAATGTGTTCAACATGTCAATCTACAAACCTATATTTTTTAGGGTGGATAGGTAGTCATTTCAGGTTTAGAGAAATACTGAGTTGTTGTCCTAAAAAGCAGTTAATGCTGTTATTTGTGCAAACATAAAATAACTTTAGTGCGCAAGATAATAATTGGTGATTTAAATAATGAGACCTCTAAAAATCAGCTATCAATCAGTATAAAATAAACATTCATGTTTCAAAAATGGCTGATTATGGCTCACATTGTCTCTCTCCCATATTCTCTCTCTCTTTTTCGCTCTCTCTCTCCCCGCCCTCTCATCTCTCTTTCATTGTGAAAATATTACACAGCATTCCAAATGACATATTTTTTCCCCATAATTTACTGCAACTTTGCTTAACATCAGTGTGTGAGATAAACCAAGTCTACAGACAGACCAGGGCAATCAAATCCCACAGTGTAAGCCAGATCTCATTAGAGGGAAAACAGATTGGGGGAGAAAGTCCGCAGAGATGACAAGAACAGAGAAGAGTGAGTCAAAGTGATGGACAAGTGGTTGCCCTTCCATTAGTATCCCCCCATGTTCAGATATTGACCGGGCCCCCACCTCCCAGCCCCTTCCCAAGATGAGAGTTGTCAGCGTTTGACCCCCTCAGCTCATGCCCCCTCCCCCTTACCAGCACTAGCAGCCCAAATGCCTAAGAGGGAAGCCTGCTGCTCGTTAGCGAAAGGCTACATGATGCACAGCTTTTTGAGGGTAATTGGCGGATGAAGTCCTCATGACTTTTTCATGTGTATTCCTGCTCTCTTTCCACCACTGGTCTCCCTCTCTCTGGCCTCCATTTCCCTCAGTTTCCCTCTCTCTTTTTTTCTCTCCCTCCCTCCCTCCCTCTCTCTCTCTCTCTCTCTCTCTCTCTCTATCTCTCTCACAAACTATATATTTATCTCTCCTGTCTCTCTCAGTATGTAATGTGTGTTTGTGTGTGTATAAGTGTATGTGTCTGCCCAGGGTGTAGAGAGGCAGTCTCCCTGTGTTTGATCATATTTGTGGCCCATTAGCACCTGAAGAATTTGAAGGTGAGGCTGTATTGCTGGCTTGAGGATAGGAAAACTAAAATTACAAGTCATTGTATCAATTTTGAGTCATTCTCAGGGAATTGTTAAAAAGACAGACGTTTTCTGCACAGTACCAGGGCTGGAGTACACTTGCTTTGGCTGCTTAGAGATATCTTGGATGTACAGTGCACATACACTCATGTATGTTTTTTTATAAGACTTTCCATACAAAATCTAACAACATGTTCTGTACACACATACCTTTTTAAATTAATTTTGTCTGTCTTTTCTTATCTTCATTCTTTAAATAGCTCTCTAGTATCTGATTATACTGTATAACGTATTGTAAATACACAGAATGTTGATCCATGTTTGGAAGATTACATAATATATTATGCAGGGGATATATCAGACCTTAGAAACTGTGTGTGTTTTTGCTACCATATGTGATCTTACTAAATCACTTGCTTAGCTAGGTCATCTAATAATATTATGCAGCATCTGAGAATAGCATACAATTTAACCATTTCCACATGGATTTGAAGACAATCTGAACCCAAATCTACCCCAATGAGTCATGTCAGACCATTGCTTGGCTATTAAGTGTTGGGTGCTGCAAGGCATTGCAGTGTTGCATTGAAGCTCAGCAACATCAGAGAAAAAAGGAGAAAGAGGGTGGATGGAAGGAGGGGTAGGTAACTGTTGCCAGGTAACAGGCAGACAGTTGGGTAGCCTGGCTAGAAGAACCAGAACGGTGTCCTGCTGAGAGGACCTTATACAAGTGGGCTCTGGTGCGGTACCACTGGAGAACGCCGTAAAATAATATTTGTGTGTGTTTATGTTTTTTGGTTGATATTTGTAACGTGTTAATCTGTATGAGTGCATTACTTATAGCTATAATTGTGTTAGCCTTTACCAGGGGTTGACTAGTAAGCTAGTGTTGCATTTACCTGTCTTAGAGGTCCATACACCTCTTTTCCTGCCACCCAAAGACACTTAAAACACCTAAGATGTAGATGACTTATGTAATGCTTTGTATGTAGAAAGCCTCCATTCAGCTGTAACCAGTGGGTACACAAGTGTATTCCGTTTCATTTAGTTCTTTGTTTAAAAGAATATACTGTAGCTAACCATAGTATTCTGTTATGAAAATGTAACTGTTTAATGTTTGAAAACTGACAGTATGGGATTCAATTGTATACAGTATATAAAGCAAGGGAATTATGTTGCTTTTTCACACACAACAGAGTGACAATCACTTGTATACAGGTCTGGACTGGGACTGAAAAACGGGCCGGGACTTTGAAACGCAGACCGGCCTATGGTGTATTATTATAATATATTTTTTGCATTATGCCGCGGCCGTTTAACCGGCCATTCGGGAAATCTCCTGACTCTCCCGACGGCCAGTCCGACCTTGCTTGTATACATTGAATAAAATCAAAAAAAAAAAAAAATGATATTATTATGTATGCAAAGTTGCAGTTATAGGATTTTAATGGACAATCAAACACACATTGCCACTGTAGTGTGCAGGGACGTTGTAAAAAAAAAAAAAGATTAAGTTGTGGGTGGGCAGGCTATTTTTTAAGAACCGGGAGGGGACAAGTGATGTATGTATAATGAAACCTCCGCCCCTTAAAAGTTTGTCAAATGTAGAGCAGTACCTTCTAAGACACTGCCAAAGGGAAGATACGAATCTCGAGTAAAAAGGAGGATAGGAGTCATACAGTATATGTATGTAGGTGTGCGGACTTCAGTCAAATGCAGTACTCTTTAGTGAGAATGACATTTGAGACATAGCCTGCAGTATACTATGTACTTGCAAATGTGGTGACCTTCACTCTCTCTCGACATGCGCTGTTTAGCTTCTGGTCATTGTGTGTGATGTGTGTGGACGTGCGTATGTGCGTGTGTGCTTGTGTGTTGAGGTGTGTGAAGGCGTGTATGTGTGTGTGTGTCAGTTTGACCAGCGCTTCACCCTCTGATCCCCTCCTCATGGTGCGTTTGCACATCTCCTGGCTGGACACTAGCTTCCACTAATCCCCAGGGCTCAATGCTGAGACTGCAGCCTCTTAATTCACCAAATCCCCCTCTGGAGCTGCCAGTCCATACCCCTTAGGTGTCAACAGCTTCTTGGAGTCACACATTATCCCACACACACGCACACACTCACAAATACAGCACACACAACCACGCACACACACATACATGCTAATCAGGTATGTTTACAAACTATATAAATACATACAATGTACAATATATATATATATATTGTACACACTATTATATGTAAATAAAACTTGATTGTACACACATACAGAGAAAGTAACACAGAACTTGAATGTATGTTGTCAGCCACCCTTGTAAGAATGGCCTCTTTGTCAGCAGTCTTTTGGTATGATGATAGCCTTTGTCTAGCATCCAACTATTAGGGGTTCTCTTAGTCGCTACTCTAGTGGAGAACTTCCAATGACAAAGAGCGACATCGGACTGTTGATTTCCTTTAATGTTTTGTTTTCGTGCAAATCACCCAAAATGCTCTTCAATTGGTGATCAAAAAAGCAATCTGTGTGTCCTCTGAACAACGTGTAATTTTAGCCTGCCACAATAGATTTGTTTTGTGAGACTGTCAAGAGATAAATGCACGGCCAAAACAAAATAAATTATGGTTGACATGTGAAATCCTAGAAAGACGTGTAAAATTATGTATGGAAACAATTAGAGGCGTTGATCAGTGGGACGTCTTTGTCTAACTTCAGCTTTAGCATTGGCTGTGGCAGGTGCGTCTGTAAATCTGCCGCATTCATCTTCAGATCTTATTTGTAATTTCTTGGTCTTATCACTGAGAAAACGTGGTGTAGCATCTGCAGTTTGTATACTTCAACAATGCTTAGTCCACATCATTTAAGGTGCAGAATACAGCCATTTACTTTTGTAATCCTAGAACTTTACAGTGCAATATTTCCTGTCATGATGCAGGATAATAGCCAGTTTCAGAAATGCATTGGATAATATCTTCAGAATTTAGATTGGACATGGTTATCATCAGTATTAAATACAGATTTAATCATGATCTCTGAAACTTTCTTTCTTCAGTTTTGTATGTAGGTTATTTTTTATTGTTTGGAGGATGTGTCTTATTGAAGCAATCAGAGTCATAAGTGATGCTGAAAGATATCTGTGGATACATGTTAAACACATCCAACCAATTAACCACGCCATCTCCATCATATTATGGAGGTTGTTGTGGGTGAGTACCACAGAAATGGTAAAATGCAACAACATTTTTCTGGGAAAAAGAAGGCTGGGGTAGCTTAAAACCAAAGGTTCTTTGAGTTAGAAAATCTTATATTTTGAGCATGTGTTGCTACACTACAGGGTTAAAGGGTGAACTTGTTTAATGCTTGACCACGACAAAAGAGCCCAAACATGACTTATTTATAATTAGAAAGCTCTCTCTTTTAAATGCCATTTGTCTATTTCATTAATATTGTGCCCTGGGTAATGGCATGTGGTCAGTTTTGTTGAGGCTGACTGGCTGATTTAATAATTCACTTCACTGCTTAAAATCTAAATTAGTTGATTAATCTAGTTTGGGTTACGCACATATGCGATAATATTTTATGATTTAAGGGTTTAAAAATTATAAAATCAGAACAAGTTAGAGTATGAGTAAGGGAACAATCCAGGGATAACTGGCTGTGGGGTAGATAAAAGGTTGTGTTAAGAGCAAGATGTAGTAATGTACCGTATTTTCCGGACTATAAATCACACTTTTTTTCATAGTTTGGCTGGCTTGTAGTCAGGTGCGACTTATATATCTGATATATATCAAAATATATATAATTTAACATGTTTTTAAATGTTAATTCATACTGACTGACATGAACCAACGAGTTCAACGGATTCAGTGATGTGGAATGAGATCGGGCTTGTTTTTTTCTGCTTCATTACGCATTTTTTGACTGATGCGATTTTGTACTCCGGAGCGACTTATAGTCCGAAAAAAATTGTAATAATTAAATTAATTTAGCCATTGCTTTTATCAATAGGAACTTAAATGGTGTATTTGAACCAAGGAACTCTTGAACTGCAGTCAAATCTTCTACCACTAACCGTTGTGACGATTCGCTATCTCCGTCACCATACCCGTTCCCTCCCCGTGTGCAGGACAGCAAAAAGAGACGCTGAGACAGACAATTGCAGCAATACTTCGTTTGTATATGTTTTTCCCGAGGAGCCAGAACACTAGCAGGCACACTGCCGTACTAGGACTTCCAAAACAGTAAAATAAACACTTAACGCCGAACAAAATGTAATACAAAGAATCGTCCAAATCACAGGCGGTCCCTCAACCGCCGTTAAAGAAAGCACAATCAAGCATGCGTTTCACCTGGTTACGCGATAATACTAATTAAGTGTCTACCTCCCAGGAGAGGATGCCCCCGGACCCTGTATTCCACCTGACCCCTCACACCTATACCCAACAAGATCAATTGACATCCTTGGAGAGAAGCATTATCTCCATAACATGCTTCATCTACATAATAACTTCTACAACTAAATCTACTTTAACTTTGCGCACACAGGATAAAGCAAGTGTAATTGAGTGCATATATATGCAAGAGAAAGAGAGGGAGAGAAAGAGAGAGAGAGAGAGAGGTATGAGAACAATAGAAGGATAGTGCTAACTTTGGTGAGTTAGTTTGTTGTTCTTTCACAAGGATGTGCAAAAAAAATACAGGCAATATACAGTATTGGACAAGAAACAAATGAGATCAGCGAAGAGAGACTATGAGAGGCAGAGTTTGCCAGAGACCAGAGTGAATATATGATTAATAAGGGAACACGGGGCATAAATTACTGGATGAGTCTGTGAGAGCACAACCTCTGGCTTGTTTATCAAACGTAATCCATGCCTTTATGAGTCGAGAGTCAAAAACGGCCAAACTAAGGTAGAAGTAGTTCATAACAAATAACATATATTATAATAACACACGTGAAATGTTGGTTGGCCCCACCAAATCTCACTCTAAGGTTTATTGAAAAGTTGGCAGCCCTGTTATAGTCTATGATCCATCATTAAAGTTTATGTTTGCATGCATTGCGCAAGCATGGTTAGAAAAGAATCCTTTGTTTATTGGGTGGCCTATGCCTTTAATAGTTAAATTGTTTGCCTATGCCTAGATGCTTTATGGTAGTAACATATTAGCATCACTGGCATGTTGACAGTTGATATGGAATTTTATGTTTTATGTAAAATCAATGGGTTTTTAGTGTGATTGGATCGGTAAGGCTTCTGTGTCCATTGTTTAAAGACATCCTTTGACCAACTGTTGCCGCTTACAGGATGCGGGGGGTTGGACAATTAATGGAGCAGTCGTTGTAGTAGGACAGGAGTTTTTGATGTGATGAGCTGCTAAGGGGTGATTCTAAGGAAACCCGAGACTGTTTGGGACAGTTGGTCTGAGGGTTAATGATGGTTCAACTCTGATTGCACTGAAAGATTGTGTTAGGAGTGAGCTAATGTTAAGAAGGGCCATAAGGCAGCTGCATATCTGTTCAATGAGGTTATTATGGGAAAGGATGTGACTGACATTGAATACTGATTGATTATTGCTTAGAATGACCAGATGTTAAGAGCCTAGGCCTATATAAGACTGTGTATGTTTTGCGACCAGCATCACTCTATCCTGAGGCACGTCGATTAGTGTGCTGCCTCTTGATAGACGGATCACAAGGATATTTGTTAAAGTACTTTCGGTATTAATACACATTTAGTTTAACACAGCATCCTGACTATTTTCTCATACAATTGCTGCACAAAATTCCACCACACAGTATCTTTGGTTCTGATACAGTATTGTGTGGGTCTGTGAGCGAAAAATATGGTCTGCTGCTGTTGTGTTTTTGTGGGTCTGGATTGCTGGCAGTTTTGATCCAGAACACTTTGCTGGTGACCCCCGACTGCAAAGGTTGTTGTGTGGTATGCACCCCATGAGCTGGTGTAATGGATTTGATTTGTCATCGTCTACAGATTGCAGACACTACACAAGATACTAAAACGATTGTGAGACTTGTAGCCACATTTTATTGGGTTCCTTTTATATCTTGGAGTTCAAGATTACACCCTCAATTGTAGTTGTATCATTTGCACTCTGCTTTTGTTGAAACTTCTTTGACTGTTCATTTCCAAGTATAAAATAACTGAAGTGTTGATTCAACTATAATTTTGGAATTGTATTGTGTTATACAGAAGTGTTTCTGTATGATGAGTTTAATCTACTTCTCTCCAAAGCAGTTAATAACTGAGTTTTACAACCTTCAAAAAGGGAGAATGTATAACAGGAAGGACTAAATATGTAAGGGAGCATTTACATACCAACCAACTACACACTAGGACAAACAGCTTAAACGCTTGACACAGGAAACAAAGACAAACTGGCACTGAGAGAGAAACACAGACTAAATACACTTGGGACAAAGTCATAATGGGACACAGGTGAAACCAAGTGGGGCGAGGTAGACAATCACACACGCAGAAAACACACAGGGGCATCGGGTGAAGTATCTAAAATGAGAGTATAGGGGAATGTTTCAAAATAAAACTGGAAACAACAAATTTATGAAACAACAAAAACTAGCAGGGCGAGAAATCACCCCCCCCCCCCTCCCGGTTGAGGGCTGGATGTGGTGGAAATTTGTCTTTAATAGAGGCTCAGAATTCAGATAGTCTTTATTGATCATTAGCAAAAGTGCTTCTAACCTAATGTGCACTGACACTTCCTCTTTGTTCCCCTTTATGCTCTTATTATGTCGGGCCAGATGAAATATTGCTGTGTCATATACAAGGTCTTGAGGGGGAGTCCCCCTCTAGTCAGGAACTTTGGACAAGATGGACAAAGTCACAGAGCCATGGCTGCCTCCCCCCAGGTGGACAACAACATGGAATGTGGGATGAACCATCTTTTATCTGGGGAGTCTGAATTGTACGGCTACTGGAATGCAGGGTTTTTGCTGCATAGAGAAAATTTTGGCGCGCGCCAAAGCCGTTTTCCCGAGCGCCAATGACAAATCCCGAGCGCCAAAGGCAAAAAAAAGTCTGCAATGAAAAAAAAAAAGCTGTTTTCATCACGCGTGCAATGCATGTCATCGAATATGTTCTCAATAGTATGTTTCAAGTAGGCTACAGCCTACTACAGTAGGCTAAGCATGTCTTCTTGTCTGATCAATACGCAACTTTGAGGTGCGCGAATGGATAGAGCGGAGTAAACTGTCGTTTCAGTTCATTTAAGCCTATTATTGTATAAGTCTATAGTTCTTGCAAATTTAAATCAAGTTAACAGGTGATTTTCGTTGTTTGTATTCTTCCCCTGCTAGCTAAATTGTCTGTTGATTCGATAGCTGCCCTTGCTCAGGTTTGTATTTTAGGTGCATTATTATGCTGAAGTAGTTTTAATTAATAAAAAGTGTGTTTATTGTTATTATTTGCTACAGAATTCTTAGCCTATCAAGATCAAATGAAGCAGGCAGTGTACATGCTTCAGAGTGGCCTACCTTAATCGATAGGCTAGGCTACTGACCATTTACAATAAATTGTTACGTCAATTATTAATTGGCAGCATTTATGCCATTTAGAGCATACTTTATGAGTGTAAGGTGTTTTTAAGTAGCCTAACTTTATTGCTTTAGGGGAAATAGGACGAAAATATGTGCAATATTACATTAGCTATTAGAATATTACAGGGGGGGGGGAGATGCAAAACACCTGGGAATAAATACATTGATTAGAAAAAAGAAAAAAAAGAATATATATATATATTTTTGGAGCACCGAAGACCCATTTTGACCCAGGAAAAACCCTGGAATGGCCGCACGGAAATGCCCCCAAAAACCAGGGAGCCAGCATGCAAGATTCTACATGCATGGGAAGGTCTTGGGTAAACACCTTTTTATGATTGGAAGGTGTCGGCCATTGTGCCACAGCTCTGACCATCACATGATCCATCTGGAAGTTTCCTTCTGAGATGCTAACCGCCAGAAATGAAAAAGTGGAGACATGGAACTCACACTTCTCATGTTTTCCATTGAGAAGGCTCTGAAGAACCTGGTGATGTTGGACATGAAACCTTTCATCAGAAGAGAAGATGAGTCATCTTCATATCATCCAGGTAGATGAAGATGAACAGCATGTCACAGTAGTCAAAAAAACAATGTCATTTTCCAGGGCCTGAAACACAGCTGAGCCATTGGTGAGACCAAAGGGCATCATGACATACTGAACCAATATACTTCATTGCCTTCATATCCGGAGCTGACAGGATGTAGAGACGCCCCCTGAGGGGGGGTGAGCTAACTGGCAGCAAGTCAACAGCACCGTCATGGGGTCATTGAAGTAGTCTTGGTCTTATGAGCGAGGAAAGGGTATTCCAGTCTGTCAGCTGCAGAATGCGATGGTGTCGTCAGAGACTCAACGCTTTCCCCCCCCATCTCTCAACCCAAGGTACTCCACATCTGGTGGAGTAACAGGCTTTAGGACTCAAACAGTGTCTTTACTTACAATAGTTCGGTACACAGAGTCCATCAAAATAATCCAAGCAAACATATCTGACAGGGAGAAGGCAAAAGCGAGGTTCAGGTAGACATTTACATTTATGCATTTAGCATACGCTTTTATCCAAAGCGACTTCCAAGAGAGAGCTTTACAAGAGAGCATAGGTCACTGATCATAACAACGAGATAGCCCCAAAGACAAAGCAGAAATCTCTTATATCAGTAGAACTACACACACTAGGACAAACTGCTAAGATGCATGACACAGGGTCCAAAGGTGAACTGACACTGAGAGAGGGAAACACACTAAATACACTTGGGAACTAGAGAGGAAGTGATAATGAGACATAGGTGAAACCAGTCGGGGCAGGGTAGACAATCACACAGGTGCAAAACACACACGGGAAGGGAGCGAAGTATCTAAAATAAGAGGAAAGGTGAATATCTCATAATAAATCAAGAAACAAAAAATTGATTTAAAAAAAACAATCTATCTAGGGAGCAGGGTTAGATGTCACAGGTACAAGATTTTTCCTGTTGATAATAAATGCATAAATTGTCATCACCACCATACTTATACAAATAAACATATTGTATGTAGCTAAACAAGACATCTGCATCTGTGTGCATTGGTTAATATGAGAACCCCAACTACACTTTGTGTTTCATACTTTTGTCTAATGTACAATCTAATTCCTTGATTTATTTTTATTTTTGTCAGATTCACTTGGGAGGAGACTTTGCATTTGCATTGAGGCCTCTGGCCTGTTCCATAAAGCCTGCTCAAAAAGGTTTGGATTAAATTCCCAAACCTGACTTAAATGAGCCTTACAAATCCACTGGGGATAAAGGCCAATTCTAGTTCATGCAATCAGAAAATTTCAAGCCAGGTTCAAGTAGTCAAGATAATTGCATAGGCAAGCTATTGTTAAGCAGTCCGAGAGGTAGGACATGGATCAAAGGGATCCACCATTGCAGAAAGGTCACGTGACCTCCGGATAAGCAACAACACAGAAAAAACCTGACATTTATCCTGCTCTGGACTAGGTTAGTTTCCTAGCATAGATTGCCATAGTAATTGAGCTTGAACTATGTTGAATTGGCTTTATGATACAGAATATACAAAAAAATAAGTCAGACTAAACAGATAGGCCTGTCTTATTTGGTAAACTCGCTTTATGGAAATAGCCTCGAAAAGAACACTCAAGATTCCTTGTTTGTGAAGGAGTTGGCAGTGGCAATCTGGGGCACTAAACACTGGTGGAGAGGAGCCTTAGAGGGAAGGATTGCCCCAACACAAAAACTACCAGGCATTCTTTAACCTTGCAGAAACTCTAAACATTGAATGGTATGGGATTCTTGGTAGCAGTAGGCATGCGGTCTTTGAGGGACGTCATGAACTGGGTTATTTGATATGGAATATTGAAATGTTCTTGTTTCTGTTGTGACACAGGCATCAATGTTTATCTGTTAATTTCCTTTCAGTCTGCTTCTAGGAGTGACTTCTCAACAGCCACATGCTGTTCTTGCTGGTTGCATGCATTATGCTGGTCATGCTATGATGTTTTTTTCAGCAGGGATGAGTCCATGTTTTAGACTCAGAGTTCTCACAAGCCAGTCAGGTCAATGGACAGAGAACATCTTTACTGAGACTAATATAGGACCATCAGTCCCTCTTTTGCTCCTTTGTTTCCGTTCCTTTTGTTTTCGCTCACTCAGAAAATTAGCTCATTGTTTTTGAGTGATGTTGGTAAACCAGCCCACGCACGGACTCCTCCGATTCCATAGGCGTTTGGAGCATGCTCATTAGTTAAGCTCTTGGTCGGGTCGTTCGCTCCGCTACCTGCTCGGAAGAATTGCAGTTTCAAACAACGTTGTAATGCTATTCCTCTTGCCTCATTGCTTCCGCTTGTATGCTCTGGCAAGCACAAAAGCACCGACCACCCACCCGCTGCTGTGAATTCTGAAATTAGCTAAAAGGCCAGTTGTACTGGGGAAGTTGTGGTACCAATGTTTTTCTCCTCTATAAAATATGATTTATTTTTCAAGGCCAATATCCAGTGCGGCAATCTTATACAAGATACATCATCTTTCGAAATTGAAAATGTATATTTTCTCTGGGCTATGGAAAGGAAATTCAAACGTTGGGCCTCCTTAACACTACAGAATAACAAAAAAGTGAAAACAGATATTTGGCTACTGTCATGACAAACCCAAGTAACAGGTGAGTGTCTAGTGAGTATGAGTTGTTCTTTAGAAAAGAGAACAGTTATTTATTTTAACCTGTGTTTTGGAATTCAGTTTTACTTCAGAGTCTAAATCAGAAGGAAGGTTACAGGTGTTAAAATATTGTCTTATTTTATGACTAATTTGAAAGTAACCTAGTCAGAATCTAGTGCCAACTGAGTAGAAGAGAAAATACAGCTCTGAGAACCTTAAGTGGACAAATTATTTTGGTTCACCGAGTGTCAATGGTATGTTAAAGACTCAGCCAGACAAATCATGTGGCCAATTAATCCGTAAAGAGATTTGATGAGCACCTTTGATCAAGGAAACAAAGGAAGCCATTAAAGGGGACATGTTTGGGATGACACATTTCCTCATGCATCTCAATGGGGGAATCCTAGCATGCTTTATTCTGGACAGCAATGGTGTCTAACCTTTAAAGCAGTGCTTTCATCTCTCTGTCTACTCACAGAGGGTCATGAGCATGTTTGGTACACAGAAGGCCAGGGGTAAATCTTAGTTAACGATCTGTACGCAAACAATTTAGACCCAATAGACACATACAGTACTACAGAGATGCAGTAGGTAAATGGCGAGCTACATCTTTAAAACCTGACTGATTATTAGCGCCAGATATAACCAAATGAGTCTATATATTTGTTGACAAAATATATAACTAATGAACTATCAATTGTGCACAGTGTGTAAATGTCTACAGTTAATGATGTAGGTATTGCCTTACCTGCTGTGCATGGAGCCATAATGATATGCAACATTGGTCTATGGGGAGATTTGGCTAACTGTGAGTGAGGAGGGGGAAAGGTTGTGGAGGGTGTGAACAGATAATAATTAGCCATATCATTGAAATAATCCAGAGACAGAGAGCGTGAGAATGAGAGAATATCAATGATGAAGACTCCAACGTGCCCAGTTGTGTTTGTGTCTACACTTTGACAGATGAAAGAATGGATTCAAAAGTAGAACTAATCTGAGTTTGTGTCATATCAACCTAAACTGTATGTCAATTACCAATATGTCAAGTGTGGTGGTTTATTGATTATTGGGCAGGGTGGCAGGCATGGGTGGTACTCAGTGGTGAGGCCTAGGCTTGCAAAGAAACATGTCCTGAACTAGTCAGGGGTTTTTGGAAGGTTGAGAAAAGGACAACAGCAGATATGGTGCCAGAGGAAAATAGAATGTTCTCGAAGGAGAAAGGGGGGCCAGGGTGAGTCAGCATTATGGGGGACTGTGGTATCTTTATCGAAGATAGGTTTGCCGTGTTTCTCTCTCTCTGTCATGTCTCTCATGTCCTAGTTCAGGACATGGTTTTCTGCAAACCTAGGCCTATCTTCCTCTCCACTGAGTAGCACCCATGCCTGCCACCCTGCCAAATAATCAATAAACCACCGCAAAAGTTATTTCTGTAACATTTTATTGTAAAAATGCTTCATGGATGGCATTGTTTACCGGTTTTAGCAGCAATTTATTGCTACAACACTATATGAGTTATATGTTATCATTGTGTTTAATACTATATTTTGTTATTCACTGATTAATACTAATTGTTTACGAACGTTAGCAATTATTAACCCATGAGTGGTGATCGGATATGAGACACCCCTTTAAAATGTTTACAAAAAGAAAAATTATACAACTTAGGAGGGGGCACTTTACAGATATTGTTATGGCTTTATTGTTTTAGAAACCCAATAATGTTGTGGGTCCGTCAGACCCATAAACAGTTGGTGTATAGCAACAAAAAACAAGAACAACACATGGGGGTTCCCTTCATATTACATTATTTAAATAAGTGTTATGATACAATGGTACTGTTGAACTGAAAGTGGGATACTATGTACTACCACAGTACTATAAAGTCTATGAATATGGTTTCATCATAATCATGTGTAATTAAAACAAATTAATATGATGTATCTAAAATAAAAGTGACTTGATAAACACTATGAGTTACTATGTGTCCTGGGAAATTGTATTCTATCATAAATAAAGTGTCTTGTATGCATGTGTCGTCTACAATACATATCAGACAACCTGACACAATGTATTTAAGACACACCAACACACCAATGTGTTTTCCTATTCCTGAGCAACTTGATTAAGACGTCTTAAAGGCTTTTTATTGGCTTGTGTTCAACAGTTCTCTGCCCCCCCCTCCTATCCTAAATCCACACAAAATAATAATAACATTCTCCATTCAAATCCCCTTATTCAATTAGAGCAAAATACTGTAATACATGTATCAACATGTTTCATTAATCAGTCCTGCTTTGCCTTCCTCTTCCTACCAAAGAGATTAGCTTTTTTGTATTTACTAAATGCAGAAAAATATTTTTCCTGAGTATGGTAGTGAGGGTGCTGTTAATTATGTTTCATTCAAGTCTGACAGACAGATATTCTTTTTTTATCATTCTTTTTGCAAATACTATTAAATATGGAGCCAAAAAGTACTTATTCAGCTTTCAATTTAGTTATAGTCTTGATTTAAAAGCTTAGAGAACATTAGAAAACAACTGTAAATCAGATTTTAATGCCTAGACTAGTTGGTGTATCTAATGTTATGAGAGCTTCAGGAGGACATCAAACATTGCAATAAAACAGTGAAAAATTATGTTTAAGGTCAATTTTATATACTTCAAAGCATCAATGAATGTATATTTCAGTATGAGAAAAAGAGGGACTATGTAAGGGAGTTGCAGATATGGTCATTTATTTCAAACTACTTAAGAAGAGATTGTGTGGTGACAGCAGTGGTCATTATTAATCAAGTCCGGTTCCAATGATCTACTGACAGGTGTCCTCCCTGCATCCATATCATATTCCTGTCTTTATCAGTCCCCCCTACTGACTGATGCCTTCCCTTAGGAGTACAGAGAGAAGGAGAAAGGAGGAGAGAGGGAGATGAGAAGATAAGGCGATCCTTCGTAATGTTATATGCAATCTTCTTCATATTTGATCCTCCCACTCAAGTTTCGGTAATTATAGTCTGATAATAGCAACTGCACCTTTTGTTCACCAATACCCAACTATACCATCCCTGCATTTACTAACCTCCCTTTCTTTACCCTCTCCCTTTCTCTCTCTCTTTCTCTCTCTCACCCTGGCCCCTAGTGACCTTAATTACAGCATGTAAAAACCTGACCCGCATCCAATTTCTAGCCCTGGACCAATCTGCCCTCAAGATTAATGCCTTAGGGGGAAAATTCAATTAAGGGTCTTTCTAAATAAGAATTTGTAATATATAGAGAGCAACAAAACAATAGGACGAGACATTGTAGCCAAGGAAACATTGGGATGGGGGGGGGGATTGGTCCATGTAATTTGTCATTAAAGAGAATGTAGGTGAAAGGTTACCTTTATAGTTATGTTTTAAAAAATGATTTTGACAGCATGCTTACCAATGACTCCTGTCCATCAATCTAAATGTTTATTGGTATTATTGATTTATTTTGATTTGTAATCAATACGCTATTACATTTTGAGTTAATTAACGTTTTTGTGAAGTGTTAAAAATACTGGAAGTGCACTAACTGTAAAGTTTGTTTCAGAAGATTCTGAGGTTTTTAAAAGTGATCAATGTTAGATATTAAATAGATCCCTGTTGTATACAGTTGGGATGTTCTCTTTGGACATGATGATGCTTTGGAGAGGATGGTCCTGAACTGAAGATTAGGCTGAGCATTTCCAGATTTTGAAAGACATCCAGGAAATTAATGATGTTGTTTTTCTTGAAAGATACTGCAATATATTTATAACTTTTTCTGTAGACTGTTTTAGACATTTAGGGATGGACTGAACTAGTTTTGCTCTCTAAATACTGGAATACAAAAAAGCCCTGATTGAATGAGTTTTTCGCACTCAAGAGTACATACCATATGAGTATCTCATAAACAGGATATTAAACTCCCTTTTCATAGGCCTACCAGCATGTGTTATCAATAATTTGTTAATTTACGCTGTGATCAAGTCATCACTCTTTGTTCTCATTGTAACATCCTAATTCTACCAGTTCCCATGTCCCCATACATTTCTATCTCTACAAGTTTCTATTAAAGCTTTCTGTTTCGTGTTGATATTACACATTTAACATGCAGTGTCAGTCATAGCTGTGCGTCTGCTTTGTCTCATGCAAGTTCCAAGACATGACAGGTGCATTTATAAATGGAAAAATTAATGTGTGTGCATGTGTGTGTACAGTGAGGGGAAAAAATATTTGATCCCCTGCTGATTTTGTACGTTTGCCCACTTACAAATAAATGATCAGTCTACAATCTTAATGGTAGGTTTATTTGAACAGTGAGAGACAGAATAACAACAAAATATCCAGAAAAACGCATGTCAAGATTTTGATGAATTGATTTGCATTTTAATGAGTGATTTGCATTTGACCCCTCTGCAAAACATGACTTAGTACTTGGTGGCACAGAGGTCAGACGTTTCTTGTAGTTGGCCACCAGGTTTGCACACATCTCAAGAGGAATTTGGTCCCACTCCTCTTTGCAGATCTTCTCCAAGTCATCAAGGTTTCGAGGCTGACGTTTGGAAACTCAAACCTTCAGCTCCCTCCGGATTAAGGTCTGGAGACTGGCTAGGCCACTCCAGGACCTTAATGTGCTTCTTCTTGTGCCACTCCTTTGTTGCCTTGGCCATGTGTTTTGGGTCATTGTCATGCTGGAATACCCATCCACGACCCATTTTCAATGACCTGGCTGAGGGAAGGAGGTTCTCACCCAAGATTTGACGGTACATGGCCCCGTCCATCGTCCCTTTGATGCGGTGAAGTTGTCCTGTCCCCTTAGCAGAAAAACACCCCCAGAGCATAACGTTTCCACCTCCGTGTTTGACGGTGGGGATGGTGTTCTAGGGGTCATAGGCAGCATTCCTCCTCATCCAAACACGGTGAGTTGAGTTGATGCCAAAGAGCTCGATTTTGGTCTCATCTGACTACAACACTTTCACCCAGTTCTCCTCCTCAGATGTTCATTGGCAAACTTCAGACGGGCCTGTACATGTGCTTTCTTGAGCAGGGGGACCTTGCGGGGGCTGCAGGATTTAATTCCTTCACGGGAAGTGTGTTACCAATTGTTTCCATGGTCCCAGATGCCTGGAGATCATTGACAAGATCCTATTGTGTAGTTCTGGCCTGAATCCACACCGTTCTCATGATTATTGCAACCCCACGAGGTGAGATCTTGCAAGGAGCCCTAGACCGAAGGAGATAGACAGTTCTGTTGTGTTTCTTCCATTCCTTCATCTGTTGTCACCTTTTCACCAAGCTGCTTGGTGATGGTCTTGTAGCCCATTACAACCTTGTGTAGGTCTACAATCTTGTCCCTGACATCCTTGGACAGCTCTTTGGTCTTGGCCATGGTGGAGAGTTTGGAATCTGATTGATTGATTCCTTCTGTGGACAGGTGTATTTTATACATGTAACAAACTGAGATTAGGAGCACTCCCTTTGAGAGTGTGCTTCTAATCTCAGCTCGTTACCTGTATAAAAGACACCTGGGAGCCAGAAATCTTTCTGATTGAGAGGGGGTCAAATACTTATTTCACTCATTAAAATGCAAATCAATTTATAACAATTTTGACATGCGTTTTTCTGGATTTTTTTGTTGTTATTCTGTCTCACTGTTCAAATACACCTACCATAAAAATTATAGACTGATCCTTTCTTTGTCAGTGGGCAAATGTACAAAATCGGCAGGGGATCAAATAATTGTTTCCCTCACTGTACATGTATGTCCACACCCCTTTGTGTTTTGGTCTGCATTTTAGTGAAGAAACTATGAATATCCAATCAGGAATATCATCATCCCTTCACTGAAAAGGTGATGGCCATCTTTGCTGGTACTTAGTCTATTACACATGGTGGTAGATTAGCATCAGATGAGACACTCCCTACATTTCCTTCGATATCTGCAAGGAGATCAGAAATGTTCCTGCCAATAGCTCTCTCCCTGGACTTCCTTAATCGGATTCTCTGGTCGTGTTTAACCTCTCGACAATGAGAGTGGAGCTTTGTAACAAGTCTCATGTAACAAGTTCAACGAGCCACATTTAAAATCATCTGCAATAAAAAACTAAGGAGCTGGAAACATTGGAGATTTTGCCCCATTAGGTTTGCTATTATTTCATTAACGATGCAACATTCAGATTCATTAAGAAGCCCCTTGATTGGCCTGTTAAAGAGAGAAAGTCCTCTGGAGAAGAATACTATGTGAAGACTTAAGGAGCCTTCTGGGCCAAAAGAATGGGATCAGAACCAAAGTGTTATTGTGTATTTTTTTGTCGGAAAGTGACCAACTTTATTTCTAGCTAGTCTCGAGAAGTGGGACTAAAATGTGGACATAAATTAAGTGGGTAAGTTAATAGTAAGCAAACATGGCAAAAGAGCAGAGCAGCAAACATTTAGCAGATGCTCTTATCCAGAGCGACTTACAGTAAGTACAGGGACATTCTCCCCGAGGCAAGTAGGGTGAAGTGCTTTTCCCAAGGACACAATGTCATTTTGCATGGCCGAGAATCGAACCAACAACCTTATGATTAATATCCCAACTCCCTAACCGCTCAGCCATCTGACCCCCTGATCTTATTTGATATTAGAATTATTGAAAAATACTATGCATGCTTTATGCTTATATTTAGGTAAACAAATGTGTATGTTTTGCCTTGACACTCATATATTAATATTTTCATGTTTTTCCTCGTAAATAATATTTAATATCATTACTTCATCTCCTGGGAAACAGTTGAAATCACATTTAGAAATGATTATTCAATCAGTAAAACTACCTTACGAGATAAGTAATTATTTACAAAAGTTATTTTGGAAAAAGGCAACAGTCTTCGTTTAAAGCTAGCATCTTAGGTTAAGGTCAGCTGTGAGAATAATGCGCAACTTAAGTGATGAGTGCATTGAATAATATAAATAATTGATAGCAGATTGTCTCAGAACCTGTGTGTGCACGCATATTCAAAGTTTGTGGCAGGCTTGGAGACAGGCAGATAAGGATCAGTATTGAAGCCTGGGGTTTGCCCATCCCAACTGTGAAGGACAAGGTTTGTGAGTAGCAGGAACATTGATTTTTCTCAGTTGGTTCAGCAGCCTGTGATGATCAGTGATAGGGACCAAAACCTGCTCAGATCCATCAACAGTGACCACACCAGGCCTTTTTCACTATGCTGTACACAGGCACACACATACACACATCTTCAAACTGTCTTACACACGCTGTTAGAAAGCTCCAGGTAGCCTCATAACAAACACACGTTTCCATGCATTGATGTACTCTCTTCCACTTGTCTGTATCACAGAAACACAGACATCCAAACCTGATTTGCATAGTGGACGTGGCAGAATAGGACAAAGGTTTTGACACCGCAAACAACTAACAGTTTAATAGAGCTGGGGGGGTTTCTATGGAGCTAGAAAGCTGACAAAAGTATCTGAATTTGAATATGAAAGATCTGAAATATTTGTATGTCGAACTTAATCAAACTGAATTATTTTGATCCAGAAATATACATTTTCTGAAATTCAGATTGCGGGAATTCAGATGATTGAAATTCAGAGTGCTGAATTCAGACTGCGGAAATTCAGATTTTGTCTGACTTTTAGGCCAAAGGTGAAACAGCTTGCTTTCACAGGGAAAAGTAGACGACTTCAGAACGACAAAACTTTACCTCAGAACAAACTTAGAGTTGCTCGTTGGAGGAAGAGGATGGAGCCCAATGAGATATAAGGTTATAAGGTATAAGGTTACGTACGTAACCTAGGTTTTAATCATATTCGACATGATACAAAAGTAAATATCAATTGGTGCCTATTTCAACTTGTAGTAGCAGTTACCCCCAACTGAATGCTTTTCATCACAGGATGATGATGATGATGATTAAGATGACAAAGAGACATTGCTGCCGCAGAAATGGATGCAGAATATTATGTATGGTAGCTACTGGTAGTTCTCTCCCCATGTACTTTTATTTACAGGCTTGTGTGGAATTGTCAGATACACTGATATCATGAGAATAATGAATATAAAAAACGATTTGCACATTCTGATCCTGTTGAACAGAGCATGGATGCTATATACAGTGAGATGTTCATTTATTGGCAGGTGAATTCTGCATGTGGAACTGTGGAATTTAATGTAATCTCATTTATTCCCAGTTACAAGTTAATGAGTTGTACAAACTGCACCTCATGAAGAAAGTTCCAAAAACTGACCAAGAGATGGTGTAGACCTACTTAGGGTAGAAGAATAAAGGCTAATCTTGAAAAAGATTTACTGGAACACCAGTTACAGGAGGGTGCATGGTCACAGGTGATGTTAATTGTAGGAACAATAGCCTATATGAAATAATTGTTGAATTTGCTGAATTTCTATTTTGTCCAAGAGATGGTATACTTAGGGCAGAAGATGAAAGGCTGATCTTGTAAGGCTATCAACCTGCCCCCACCTCTCCTATGGTAAAATCTGGAGTTACTGGATGAAGTCTCAACTTGATGGCTCTCACACATCATTGTGTAACTTACTGTAGCATTGCTAGTCATATGTTGATAAGTAAGGGTCAATATTGTGGTGTGATTAGTTGTTCTTGGGTATAAAAGGAATTGTGAAGCATTGTTCTGTGGATTCTTGATTCTTTGCAATATGATTAAATGATAATTTTATTTAAACTTACTTTGACCATTCTTGCTCTGATTTAACCCATAGTCAAATAAATGTAATGCCATTGGTATTGGCATACACTGTTCAGTTTCCCATCTTCGTTCAAACCATAGGGGAATTAGTTTCCATTGTTTGGCCAATATCGACCCCCTACAATCTTGAAATTGATTTGCTGAAACACCAGTTACAGGACGGTACATGGTCACAGGTGAATCATGTAAATTGTAGGAACAACAGCCGTTAAAAATACTCATTGTTGGATCTCTATTTGTAGGCAATGAAGAAGACCAAATACAATTTCAATTATTTGTCTTTATTTCAGTGCCAAAAAGCATTTGGTCGGTTCTGAGTGCACGTCCATGGTGTGTTACATTAGTGATGTAAGGGCTGAGAATGTTGCTAAAATAAATTACAGATTGTGACGGGAAACGGTAACGTTAACTTAAGTATTCATCAGGGAATTAAAGCACATCGAATCGCAGTCTTAAAATCCTATCCCGGCGTATAATTAAGCGAATTACATTTTGTTCGAGATCGGCCGGCTAAACCAGGAAAGGATATCCCATGTCTGCCAAAGCTATTAGGCTCAGAAAGTGGGAGGGGATAGGTAGAAACGCAGAGTTTGTTACGGAATACCTGCTAGCGGGCAGGTTAGGTTCACAGAGTAAGTTACCATGGAAACTGACCAAAAGGTTTTTGTTACCTCTTTTTCTGGAACGGAAAACCGGGAGTATGCCTCTTTTCAACGTTAACCAACTCAAAGTTTTCGCTAAACCCGCTACCTGGAATACCCCCCTGGTGCCTCACACATTAGTAGCCGATACATTCAACAATGAGGGAGAGTTTGACACAAAGAGTATGTGTGTTTTAAGTTGTTTATGTGTATAGATCCATTGAGTTGCGTTTCTTTTGTCCCAGTGTTTCCCTTTCTCTCATTGCCTTTGAATTCATAAGTTGTGTTTTAAGTTGTGTATGTGTATAGATCCATTGTGTTGCGTTTCTTTTGTCCCAGTGTTTCCCTTTCTCTCATTGCCTTTGAATTCATAAATGACCGTTCTCTTCTCAACATCCGAGTGGGAATGTCCAGATGGGCTTGAGGTCAGACCTCACTTGGAACACCGCTGAAGAAACACCTAAACTGTCATGGACCGGAATTGAGAATAGGCGATGAACACTGCATGTGTGAATGGGGTGGGCCAGGGGCACCGTATAGGGGGGAAATGTTTGGACAATTCCAAGGGCCCTTGACTGACAGGGGCACCAAAAAATAGAAAAACTAATATAAATGAGGAACTTGTTTAGTTTTTTTTCCATTTTTTTTCATGGGGCCCAAAATTCCTGCCGGCGTCCTTGGGGTGGGCTGTGAGGGTGAGAATGCAGGGAACCGTCCTAATACCAAATTTCCAATTCCTCATGTGCGTCCAATTACCTCTTTGTGTTGCGAGCGCACAGGCCAGGTAAACAGCACGGGTGGGTTAAGAAAGGAGACGGGGCAGACGGGCAGCGCCACTAAGTAACGCCAGACGGAGATGAGAGGGGAAATGTCAGAGGGTGAAAAAGGACCCAGCATAGAGATGAGAGATTATGGCTCCTTGTGTCATATCCGAGTTATGGAGACTCTGAAGGTGTCTGTTGATGTGCCCCATTGAGTCATGCACTGAACAATGAAATAGCACGGCGGCAACTTTTTAATTAATACGTTAATACGTTCTGCACTCAGCTCTTATTCTCAGCAAATGGGGGGAGGGGGGGGGGGGGGGGTCCTGGTGAGTTGGGGATCAGATTAGAATCTTAAAAGCAGTATTTTATCCAGAGTAGCACCTTTTAGGTTTAGGGTTGGAGGTTGGTTTATAATAATTTTATATTTGTTGATCGTTTAGCAAATGCGTATATTAAGCATTTAGATCATCCTCAGATTCACTCTCCAAATAAAGTGTTGATTCTTTTTCATGGGTGCAAATTTATCTTCACCGCTGCAGAACTTATTTGTTTTATATTCTTATTTTATGTTGCAGGGTGCTGACAGAGTGGGCACGGCCTCACTGGAGAATCATCTGATATGAAGCTGGAACTAAAACCCAGACATCAATACATATTTTGAAAGAGGAAAAAAGAGGCTTTATGTGTTTGTGTTGTAAATTACTAACAGTGCTCAAAATTGAGTTGGTTGGAAGACCGAACACATGCTAATATATTATAGAGAAACCCTACTCAATTGAGCCTGAGTGTAGTACACCTAGCCTATGCGGACAAATAATTTAAGCAAACTGAGCTTCTCTGCTGTCAGTTGTACATTTTAAATCCAATCAGACCTCAATGCTGTCAACTGATGGAACCATACAAGGATGACAAGGAACAGTCTGCTCATAAAGAGCTGATCCTGTAAGAAAAAGTACATTCTAAAATACTATATATCTGTACGCTCACATTCAAATAAGTGGCATTAATGATTCTCTGTTGTTTTCACTCTTCCAACAGGTTTGCTCATCACTGCCTTGTGCCACTGCCTTCTAGACTGTGGCTGTCCAACAACAAAATATCTACCGTAGCTACTAGGTGTTTGCTTCCTCTGTCAAAAGAGCAACAACTAAGGTTGAGCTGCGGGTCTAGCTTCCAGTATGGATCTTGTGTTTGGAAGTGGTGGAGAAAAGATTTACCAAAGATAAAGCACTTCGAACTGATACAACAGCAGTTGCTTTTTATCTTTACTAAGATGGCAATCTTTAGTATAAAATAGAAATATCAAGCCATTGGAATGATGATTTATTATGACAACGTAAAAACATAGATATATTCTGAGTCTCAATGTCACACATGAAACATTAAGTTGCCTTGCAAGTCATTGAGACCAACATTCATTGCCAGACTGGGGGGAGAGTTGGCACAGTTTTTAAATTTACATTTACATTTAATCATTTAGCAGACGCTCTTATCCAGAGCGACTTACAGTAAGGGGGGGACATTCCCCCGAGGCAAGTAGGGTGAAGTGCCTTGCCCAAGGACACAACGTCATTTTACACGGCCGGGAATCGAACCAGTGACCTTCTGATTACTAGCCCGATTCTCTAACCGCTCAGCCACTGACTCCCTATATAAATGTATTTTACCTTTCTTGAAAAGGTCACTGTGGAATTTATCCAAAGAGCTTTTGCTCCAATTATCACATTTCTGAAACACTAGTATCCTCATTATAGAAGCGCCATATTGTCAGTAATATCCTTTGAAATGCATGGCAATCAGTCAGTCATGGCTGCGAAACAGTTGTAGTTCTAGTTGTATGCTTGGGCCTCTGGCTCTTTTCTAATATGTGGACTTACTAGTTAAAGTAGAGAGCAATTTAGCAGTGACACAGCCCGATAATGGCTAATTAGAGTAGGTGGGGGTGAGTCACATTTATTGGTCATATCCCAGTGCATCAGAGCTAAGGTTGATGTAGGAAATAATATTACAGAGAGTGCTGTAGTCTGCTAAAGGTCACAGTATTCCCTAGTCAATATATCTATCGCCATTGGTCTCCCTTGTTCTTCTCTCTCACTCCCTCTCACACTTTCTGTCTCATGTACTTTCCCTCTCTCTCCTGAACTTTCCCTCTTCAACATATTGCTGGGGAAGTTCACATTGAGAGGTCACAGAGCCATCCAGACTTTGGTACACACTGAAGATAAAGGTCACAGTTATGAGGAGAATAACACTGAGGAAGGGCTTTGCATTGCTACATTGTGTGTCTGCATGGGTTGTGCTGAATAAGCATGCATGAGTTATTTACAACATATCAACAATCATATTTACGTTGGTATCGAGCACAGTGTAATAAGCTGCACACAAAGCAGAATAACTCAATAGCTCGCTCACAACTTATATAATATGTCACAAACTATTAATCTTTCCAATTTAACAACATAAAGAAAGTGAACGCACAATATTGGTACACATTAGCTTGTAAGCCAACTCTATAAACTTCAACCATATCTGAGGACTACATGGATGCCAAACAATGTGAATGACAGCAGAGTGGTGATTGGAGACTCTGTGCATTCAACACATTACCCTTTAAAGTGGTTAGTAACAATTCATATTCAGCAGATCAATCACATACAACACTTTTTTTCAAACCCAGGCAACAAAGGTTTAGAGCAGAAAAGCGTTACCTGAAGCCGGGGAGTGGCGTTGTAGTAGGTATTCAGAGGTGAGGATCCAGGACGAGAGCCAGAGGACAGGACAAGGGTGGGACGGACATTGGTGAGGTCACAAAGAACACAAGGAAATGACAGGAAGGAGAAAGGACGCACAACCAAAACAGAGAAACATGGCCAGGGAAGGGAGAAGAAATAAAACAGGTGGATCGCCAGGGACAAGGACAGATAAAGGGTAAAAGATGATGGAAGGATGAAGGGAGCAAGAAGGTGGGGAAAAAGTGGAGGAATAGTAAGTGGAGGAAGAGGAGGTTTGGGCAAAGAGAGGCTCTTTCAATTCCTCAAAAAAACCAAACAAAAAGGAATGAACCCATACCTTGGTTGTTTAACGTCAGGTGCGCCAGACCTTGAAGGAAAGAACAGAAAAAAAGAAAAGAAAGGAAAAAAGAAGGTCATAAAAGGCACGGGAAGAAAAAAAGCATTGTCACAACGTTGGACTGCAGTTTGTGACAGACATCCACCGGGCAGACTCGGATGTCAGAGTTCAACTCAAAGGTAACAAAAAAAAGAGAGAGAAAGTAGATAACGGAAAACAAGCAAACACTTCTTGAGTGAGGTGTGGGGGATAGAAAAAAAAAAGCATTTTCATTTGGTGCAACCCCCGAAGGCTATTGCTCACACAAATGCTTTTTTTTTCTCTGAGGTACTTATGGAACACACACAGAACTGTTTGGCAGAGAAAAGCTTTAACTGAATTTGTCCCTAACCCTAAAGGGTAAAATCTCCAACTGTGACTGCACAATACAAGATTTTGTCAAAAAAGTGAAAAGATATAAATCGGGAAACAGATCCAAAGAACATCTTTCGTGTCATCAGATACAGCCCAGGGCCAACTATAAAATACCTGTACAGATAAAATGTTTACAATGCCACAGATACTCAGCTGAACTCAATGTTGATGTGCACCACTCTGTTAGCTCTAAATCAGCTTGAATGCATTACAGGCAAGACAGAAATAAATGTCATGATTCTTACTATCATTCCACGACCATATCAACTGCTATCATACATCTGTTATTGTATATCTGAATTGGGTTCAGCACCACATGAAACCGTGGACAAACTATATTACATCTAACTGCTGTTGACAAGTTACCCACCTACTGATGAAATAACTATACAGACCAGTGTGTAAATAAGCAAAGAAGATATATTTAGTCAGTGTAGGCAACATCTAATATGCTCCCACTATGGAACTCTAGGTTTAACCATTCCATATTTGATCACACCCTTCATTTTAAACAGCAGTGTGTGCTCTTTTATACTAGCTTTATCTTAAGATGGGAACTGTAACCCCAAAACCAAAGTAATTCAAGCCTCAGGATATCAAGTTCAAAATAGCCTGTAGAATAACCACATAAAACCTAGGAATCTACAATACACTGCACCATACAGCACTGGAATGCATAGGATTGTAAAATTGATAATATACTGTATTAACACAGATTAAAACAAACTGAAAAATGACCTGTTGATGTCAGCCTGGAAGTGGATAATATGCACACAATCTAGCTCTAAAGACAAACTCTATGCTAATAAAGTTGATACAATCATTCAAGGTTTGGCAACCCCTGTTTTTTTATAAGATTCAGTTCAGTCACATATCAATGTATCAATGTTTGTTGACTGATCTTATTTTCAAATAAATAAGATCTCGATCAACAGAAAACAGACAGCCAAGGAACAGCATCTAATCTTACACTCTCAGTGAGTACTGGTCAATGAACTGAAATGAGACAGGCCCACAAGGTGCTGTAATGTGATATATAAGATATGCTGTATACTGTAGATTTATTTACAGAGAACCAGAACCAATAGGCCAACAGCATAGAAAGGATAAACAAGATATAATCTGCCTGAGGTCATCATAGTGTGAAAAAAGAACAACATTTTAGAGGCCGTGGCAGTCGAAGAGGGCAGCCAAAAACATTCTGGCATTTGAAGAGGGCCGCCAAAGAACATTGATTACCTGATTACTTAAGTGGTTAAAGTAACGACCAAACAGTCATGATCTTTTAAAACAGCAGCAAAGTTGACTCAAATGGATACCATTTGCTATGTTCAGCAGTAAATTGACTAATGGTACACTACCTAGTGAATGTACTGAGTCATTTTCATCATGTAGTATTTCATCACTATAGCCTCTATGCTATAGCCACTATTGGCAATCGGGCATACATTGACATTAACTTTATTTGAGTACTACCTGTTGCAAGTCCATTGGGTGTAACTATTTGTTATGCAATCCAAAGAGTTGTAGACAGAGATAGTCTTGCATGAGGCATATTACAGTACTTTGACTTTACCAAGACTGCTGAGTTATTATTGGTGACTGTGGCTACAGCACCAACAATAGCTATGTGACAGGCTGTAGCGAGAATAGACACACACCTGCCAGTGGTACAATGTCCTTTATATCTGCCCCTAACCCTTAGCATCAAGCAACCACTTGTGGGGCAAGACTTCTCACCATCCCTTCTCATATACACCCACCCCTCCTCACCCCTTCAACCGTGGCTGCTCTAGACTGGTACGAGCCATTCTCTATCGTGCTCACTCTTAATAAGGACTGAGATTCCAGGCACAAAACATGTCCTGCATGTTTTACTTATCTACTCGCGGCACTTTCTGCAGGTCCTTTGCAGGGAGTCCAATCATCCTTTTGCCACCTCTGTTCATTTTGTTCTTTCTCCCTTAATCCATTAGGAAGATAAGAGCTCTGCAATGAAACAGGAGGCTGTGCTGGATGGTGCATACCAAATCATTTCTCCCTTCCTCTACTCCCCCCTGCCCACCCCACTGCCAGCGAAGGAGGAAGGGTTGGAGGAGTGTTAATATGGCACGTTGCTGCGAGGAGATAGGGATGGCAAGGACAAGGCGGCAGCAGCTGGTGGCATCGTCAGCTGGCAGGCGTCTCAGCCCCTGACCAAAAATGACGAGATCGAGGGGTGGCACAGGAATCTGGTAATCAACACAGAGGAATGAAAACCCTAACATATCACAGAATACAAATGAGGAAATAAAGGTGTGTGTGTGTGTCTGTGTGTTTGATCAAGAGACAGGGAGAGAAAGAGAGAGAAAGAGAGAGAGAGAGAGAGAGAGAGAGAGAGAGAGAGAGAGAGAGAGAGAGAGAGAGAGAGAGAGAGAGAGAGAGAGAGAGAGAAAAAGATGGCCAACAGCCTCAGGGAGTATGCTTTTATCTTAATTTTGCCTGTTGACCCCATGTGAAAGTCTATCTGTACCATAAGCCCCTGCAGAAAGAGAGGTCACCATTGATGAGCACACAACACACACTCTGAACCTCAGAACTGTATCTGCACTCTCACACTCCTTCTGGCACAAATCAAATTACCGCTACCACAAACAGTATCACTTTCACATACGGGGGGATAATGAAAATACAACTTCATTCTATAAATCTCCCTCTATACCGACATCTGAATATCTGATTTGATCCTTAATTGAGTTGCAGACGGGAGTGCCCAGCCAAACTGGAGCCGAGATGGGGATGAGCTCTGATTGGCTGGAGATGATTGACTGACAGATGGGGAAGGGTCATAATTCTGCCATTAGGAGGGGGACGTGCATCCGCGAAATGTGGCCCGCTCTCTCTCCCTCTCTCTTCCTCCCCCTCGTTTGCTCCCACCAAATCAACCGCTCAATCAGCCAGCTGCAGCTTCCTTCTGCTCTACTCCTCCCTTCCTCCACTCCTCATCATCTCCTCCATTCCGCCTCCAGTCTTCTATATGTGCACCACCACTGCTGGGTAGGCCCCTTTGAATTACCCCGATTACTCTACAGCCTTGTGTGAGAAAACAGCTCCAATAGTCCAGAGGGAAAAAATCCACGCATGGGATAGACGTCAACACGATTTGGGCGTGAGCTACATCAATGCACCATGACGGGGTTTTAGAGATAATTGCATCTTCATCGAGATAAGCGACAGAGTTCACTTGGAAAATGAACAATGTTGCTCGATTATCATTTCAGCAACAGGTTCAATCTTGAGCGACTTTGTCAAATGCCCATCACTCATCAAGTGTTTACCCAACCACCTATGGTGCTGAGCTGCTGTTAAAACCCCATATACTAGGCCTTTCCATCATATATGCACATGTGAACAGATGTGCAAGGAGACAGGGGTTGGGGATACCAAGGACATTTGAAAGGGACAAAGAAGAATGAGAGTCATCATCATTATCCTCCCTCCCTTCTCCCCAGTCTGTCTCCAATTCCATCGTTCGCCAGTGGTAAAGGTAGACTGTAATACAGAGGTGTTTGTGTGTGTGAGTGTGTTTGTGGGTGTGTGTTCATGTTTGGACCCCTGTCGAGCTGAAATGGCATGTTTAACCTCAATATCCTCTAAGGATACCCACACTACCATATGCTTGCACACACTGTTGCCACACCTTCAGGAGAAAAATAAATAAATAATAATATGTGATTTGTTTTATTAAGATGTTGTGTTTTTTTTGTTTAGAAAAGATATAACCTACATTAACATTAGGTAATAAAAGTTGCTTTGCAGTAAAACATATTCTTCGTACTGTATTACCTAGCAACATCATAAATAATCTCCAAGTTGAGAGTTTACCTCTGTATGACAAGGCTAACTTTGACACATAAAAGCTGTTCATGTATCTCATTGTAGTGCATTATACTGTAACTGAGGAATTACTTTTGATATTGATGTATCATCTCATAACAGTGCAAGCGTGTCTTCTGCCCTCAGGGCTACTGAGAGAGCTGGAGCCATTTGTAAAAACATTTGTTTAAAAGATGTCTGGAGTTAATACTTAGTGAAGGTGAATATACATCTCAATAGGCCTATGTATAATGCATGAGGTCTTTCCACAGTTATAGTAATATAGAAACTCAAGCAAAATTGAAAATGCTTTAATAATTCACGTCGGAGTTCTCTTGAAGAACAGAAGGAGATATGGGGAAAAGAAAGGGAGAGATAGTAAGAGGGAGAAAGAGATGGATCTGCAGAGATTATTGGGACAACAAGGGAGGGAACTGGTTATGAGTTGATCTCCACACCTCTTTCTTTTTCAATAATTGAGTTGTCAGATATTAAGAAAGAAAACCTTAGTTTAACCTCCTCGCCCTGACATCAAATGGAAGGCCATAATTCTTGCTATCTGCTGTTTATCTTGCATCGATACATTATCCAGCCTTCATACTTGAATACATTTTCAAAATGTTCAGTTAAAAACCATGTTGACTCCTCAGTCATCATCCCAGTGAGGTATACTTGACCCTATGTCGCTAATTGTCAACAGGCTAAATCGTCAATACATCAAACAGATGGACCCACCTCTCCCTTAGAAATCTGTCCCAGCTCTCCGTTTATAATATGAAGGGTGGTTGGTTTTGCTGGCATAAGACGTTTTCACATTCAGCTGTATTCCAGCGTGATATTCATTCATATTTTTGAGAAATATTATTTCTGTTTGCCTGCAAAAATGTGTGTATTTGTGCATGTGTGTGTCTGTGAGTAGGTGTGTTTAGGGTACGGCGGTTTCTGATTTAATGCCATTGGGAACTCTTGACCCTAGAAAGGCACTTAGGTTAAGAGGGGCTAACATAAAATCTTTATGGTGACTTTACACTTTAGCTCTCACTACAGTCATCGTGTGTCAAGTCAAGTTCATGGAGTTGTTTGAAAACATGTCAAATGAAGTGGTTTACCATTTAAATGGAATATTTGAGATGAAGGTCAGACAAGTTGGAGCGAGATTAGAAATGAAATGTTTTGACGTGAATTCCAAACACTTATTCCTTTAGATCCAATGGCACCAGATCAAATAAGGAATCTCCATATAGAGGCAGTGGAAAGGTGCCCGAGATTTACGATGTCAATTTTAATCAGTCTGCCAATGGTCCTTCCCCATTTGCCCTGATTTGCTTTTTGTTTTTTGTGCGTGTGTGTGAGCGTAAACAGGTGTGTGCGTGTGTGTGAGCGTAAACAGGTGTGTGCGTGTGCACCCGTGTGTGTATAAATGAGAGAGAGAGAACCACGGTCACACAGCATCAGGTTAAATATGTATCATATCGCAATGATGTTCACCTAACTTTCTGAAATTAATCACATATAGTTCAGTGATTCATTTCATTCGCACATTTTATTCATTAAAACTCGGTTAATTTGTCTGAGATACATTCGCTGAATTAATTGGATACTCTTTCAGATTGGCAGGGAGTAGACAACTGAACCGCTCCTTTAATTAAACAAACTACATATGGTATGACACAGAAATGTTCTTATATTAGAATTTGGGTTGGGAAGAAACGAAGAGTGGACTATGGTGACCTGCTTGCATGTCTTCCAATCAATGCATTAGATTCCAGAAAATGAAAATTTTCCTTCAGCTGGTTATGGTTTTGATGTGCAGTACTATGTGTACCCTATGAGATTTCACACTCAATGTAAAACACTTTGACTCAAGGACTGTACAACTCAAGGGCTGTATAACATCTAGTGACATTTCATAATAGCGAAACAATGCTTCCTAACCTAGGCCCCACGCTGATGCTAATATTTAATCTCCCCTTCTCCCCTTTTAATTCTGTCATCCCTCGTGCTTCACATGCATCTGACTGATAGCATGACCCTCTACAAGGAACTGACGCATTTCCTTTCATGGTTGGTTGTTGGGGGAAGGCTGTGAATTGACTCTTCACTATGCTTCCGTCATGAGCGGCTGAAAGGGCTGGGACCAGTTTCCCAAACGTTCAGTTCTCTTTTCATTCCCTTTAGCTTGGTGAAGCAACATCTAATTGCCATCGGATGCCACACGTTCAAATAAAGCGGATATGAACATTATGCCCATCTCGAGAGGGTGCTTAGCAAGGCCAATGCCCACAAGCCCTAGTGCTTTTCTTGCTCGACAAGGAACCATTCTCCAAAGGCATCTCTATTGATCACACCACCCTCTCAAAGCTTATCAGAGGCTTAATAACACGGTTCCAATCATCTGTGGCTTCTCTGTTTCTTTATTAATGTTCATTTGATTGTATTCCCTCACCTGTCACCTGTTGCTGCCTGTTTCAAAGCCCAAAGTTTGTATCGAACCCTTTAGCCCTATGCAATATAAGCTCAGTTTCACAACCTAAACGAATCCTTTGAGATGTTAATTTGAAACACCACCTTACCCCGAGCATTTGTTGATGTTTAATGTTTCATGATGATAATTTCCTCTCTCCCCACGGTCTCACATTGTGTTCTTTTATATTTACTGCATTATCTTTGTATGTTTCGCGTTACTAAGACTGAGGAATGCTAACGACTGTTTGTGTTTCCTATACAACAGCGTACTTTATGGCTGTGTGACGCTGTTTGGTGCCAGGAGAACTCAGCAGGTATTCACGAAAACATACAATAATGAGAACTTAATGTCCTCCAACATAATGGCATGTTGCATCTTCGTCATTTAGTTTGATAAACTCAATTAACCAAGTGAATTCACGTCTCTTTGGCAAGTTGACTTCCTTGGAGAAAGTTAGGTAATTATGCAAGATTAATCACATATGAATCCATGCATTAAGTACATGATGTGTAGTGGTTCTTGAATTATTTATGCAGAAAACATCAGTTAGTGAACTTAGCAAACACATTTTTTAACAAAGCATCATATGTTTTAATTCAAAACCTGTAGAAGCAAAAGATGTGTTCGGGTGTGTTTTGTTGTAATGTGATATATTGACAATCTGTCTTAAGTCTTACAAATAATCTTTGAGCCCCTGCATGGTTTCTATATACTGGTTTTGTCACTGCACTAAGTGGTGGTTACAAGCTAACATGTTCAAAAAGTGAACATAGTGTGCCATACATTTTAACAACTTAAGTGCTGCTAAGTTGTTAAAATGTGTTACTGTACGTTTAAATGGTACTAAGTTATTATAAAAGTTAAACTTGGCTTGGGTGAATAATGGCTCTAATACCAAAAAATATAATATGAGAAACAGCAATTCTCGTCCGAACTTCCATGCTTTCCTCAGGCTCCAGTTTGATTTAAAGTGGTTAAGCAAGAGGTAAGCCAGCACACATTGCATCTCAATCTCTTATTTGTACATTCTTTGTCCTCAAAATCTTGCCAGACCATTCTCGTCTCGGACATTTGGCAAAAATGCTCTTCTTTGTGTTCTTGGTCTTGAAACAATCATTGGTTCCTGCTTTTTGCAACCCGGAACTCTAGACTCTGGTTCCAGGTTTCCAGGAAAAAGTGCATTTAAACCTATAATATGTATTTTGTATATCAATGTATGTATTTACAATATATATGTATGTGTGTGTGTGGGTTAAATGCACATATATATATATATATGTGTGTGTGTGTGTGCATATACATATACACTACCGTTCAAAAGTTTGGGGTCACCCAGACAATTTCGTGTTTTCCATGAAAACTCACACTTTTATTTATCAAATAACTTTCAAAATGAATAGAAAATATAGTCAAGACATTTACAAGGTTAATTATTATTATTAGAAATAATTATTTTTATTTGAAATATAAATTTTGTTCTTCAAACTTTGCTTTCGTCAAATAATGCTCCATTTGCAGCAATTACAACATTGCAGACCTTTGGCATTCTAATTCTAATCCTTCTAATCATCTATTAGTCTTCTAAGGCAATTAGAAAACACAATGTACCATTAGAACACATACAGTAATAGTTGCTGGAAATGGTCCTCTATACACCTATGTAGATATTTCATTAAAAACCAGACGTTTCCACCTAGAATAGTCATTTACCACATTAACAATGTATAGTGTATTTCTGATTAATTTAACGTTATCTTCATTGAAAAAAACAGTGCTTTTCTTTGAAAGATAAGGACATTTTTAAGTGACCCCAAACTTTTGAACGGTAGTGTATATATACAAACATTAATATATATAAATACATACATAGTTACATACAATATACATATTATAGGTTTAAATACACTGGGAATTCAAAAGGAATGTATCAGGGAAACTTATTATACTGTTTAAGGTCTGTAGTGCAGCCATACTTTTTCTGTGGTTTAGCTGAAAGCCTCGTAGCTTCCTTTTATCTAAGAAAACTAACCCCTAATTAGACAAACTGAATAAGTACCAGGCTCAGACAGAACACTGAATCCTCCCGCATCTTTAAACAAAGACTACAAAGTGAAGAAACGAGACACACAGAGCGAGAGAGAGAGAGAGAGAGAGAGAGAGTTGATCACAAGAAAATTAAATGGCACTGAACCTTGTAAACAAATATTTCAACAATGTTAAAACACGATGTACAAGGCGTTGGAGGCCAGTCTGCTGTGAAATAGCGATGTTCTGTTATTCGGAACTGTATTTCACGTATGATGGGATGCAAGAAAAGAACCCCCCACCGACAACATCTATAGTGACGCACAGCTCAGGCTTAAAATGGAATCCTTGGATGTAGGGACAAATAATGGAGAAGACAAAGCTGTTTGTGTTGTAAGTGTAACTATAGCTATACGTTTATGTGTGTGTGCGCTTGTGTGGATAGGTCGACCGAAATTGTAAAAGCCCCAGTCAAGTATACATTTGTCGTCCACTTCCTCCATCCTACCTTCGTAAAACCTGCTAAAGCCTTTTATTACCTTCATTAATAATTTTCACTGTCAATGTGGAGCATATCACCTTGAAGTGTCAGCAATATTCCACAGAAAGATGAGCCCCAGTACAGTGCTACAAATTATGGAGAGAAGAGCTAGAAAAGTCTGCCCCAAATCATTTTTTTTTCTTCTTTTTGACACAATCGAAATCTAAGTGCTCGGTTTTCTAAAAGTCACTTGACGGTTTGAGGCCCCTGTGCAGACGTGTACGCTGAAATGCTGCGGCTCGCCCCCGTGTTGGCATGGCAACAGGCTCCTGTGTCTCTACCATGACGACGGCCATATTGGCGTGACTGTGAACCACAGTCTTTCTTGGAAATACCTCACCACTTTCTTTTCGTCCGTAGCTGTCGCTATTGGCATGCCTACTGTCTCTTTTAGTTTTCCCCTTTCATTTTTTTCTCTTTCCTGCATAGCTCTCTTAGCTCTGCCGCCTCCCCTCCCCTCTATGTCTGTCAATGACTCTCTTCCGCGCCTTCCATTTTTCCCATCTTTCACTTCTATGACACTCTCCTATTTTCTAACTCACTGTTACATGTTCAAATCTGTTCTCTATCTTTTATCCTCCTATTTATATCCTTCTCTCCCAAGAGCTCTTTTAGCCTCTTCGCCTCTATCTCTCTCTCTGTATCACGGCAAGTAATTACATTTTCCATTGTGCATTTTTATTACATTATCCTCTTAATATATAGGGTTCTAGCCTGAAAAGTCAAGCTGGATTTGCATTTGAAAAAAAAGGTTATACAAAAATGAAATAAGAAAATCCAGTAATTATGTTAGGGAGACTGTTTTATTCAGAAACTATGTTCAGACTTTACCATTGCTACAGGGCCTAGTTCATTGCTGGTCGAGAGAGAAAGTAAAGTACAGACTCCTTGCTGGTATAGGTCAATAAAATAAACTCTTACCCTTTCATAAATCTCCTTTCTGTAAAATTGCCTTTAGGCCTAAATCCTTTTTATATTGCCCCATTAAGCCCACACTGCAGACTGGTTATTGTTTCACTGTGAGCATTCTCCAACTAACGAGACGGATGAAGCACAGGTGAGTGGAACAGATACAAGCAGCTATTATCTAGCTATTTATATTAGCAGCTTCGCAAAAGCTTCTCTACGGATTTGAATCTATGTTTCTGTCTTTGAATTCCACACCTGGGTTGAACATGACTTAGCATGATGCAGAATATGACAAACACATGAGTCACCAAACTTTGTGTGCTGTTGAGATTATGTTGTATGCACTTAGGAAGTATTGAAATGTACACAGAGAAACATATTTGTTGCGTCTCTGTCTGTTGAGTTTGCCTCTGTCACTGATCCAAAGGCAGCACATTGAGGCAGCCAGAGTGGCCTGGAACCCATAGAGAATGACACACTTCCCAAGAAGAGGCAGCCGCAGGGGTGAGATAGTCACACACCTGACGCAAGTGTGTGTGTGTCTGTGTTTGTATACCTGTGTGTTCTGATTCTATCTATGTTCCATAAAGCAGGTCTCTCTCCTTAATACACACATGTATTTACACACAGACACTGACACACACACAAACTCACCACCTGCTCTACCGTCATCAAGCTTTTGGCTACGCCTCCAACAGCACTAGAACATCAGGGGACCCGAATATCAGGTAGGGCTGTTATCTGCTTCAGAGAAGCCATCTGTCACAGCGTCATCTATCTGGCATGCTGTACCAATCCCACACTGCCAGTCCTTCAGATGAAACCTGACAATCTGCTCTAAACTATTTTTAAAGGCCTTCTTTACCAAGAAGAGAGGTTTAAGACTGACAGGTGTTCGGCGCTATGAGACATTTGTGTTGGGTATGCTCCTATTAGCTCAGTCCTGTAGATGAAGCCTGGTGCGGTCGTCACCGCTCACCGCTCGTCTAGTTCAGCCCGTCACCATCCTTACCCCCTCCGACTCCCACGTCCACCTCACTTGGCCATTGGCTGCAGAACAGAGAAGGGCCGGTGGTGCCCGTGTCATCGAATCTTGGCAACACGCAACACCCCCCTCCCGGCCCTGTCAGTGAGTTGTGGCAGTTCCACTCGGTTCCGTGCAGCGTACCTTAGGAACAGGGCGCCGCTGGATGGATGCATGGTGAGAAACTGGATTAGCGGATTCAGAGAGGATGCGAAAGAAGGCCTTGGTCCCTTGTGTTTGAGAGGGGGGGGGATAGGCACGCCTGTTAGCAACTTGCGAATGAGGGCAGATCAAAAACAAACGTACAGGGAAGGACTCTTTGGGAGATGCCAAGGATTTATCTGGATTCAGGAAGTTGTAATTTATGTGTTGTACAGTACATTCAGAAGCAGAACAATACTGATCTGTTTCTGTAGCACATTTGTAGTTGAAGTTGAAGCAGAGATGAGTTAGTGTGTGCCTGATTCACATGATTACCACCCAGTAGGGACTGAAGGGAACGTGCTACCATCATTATTCAGTTGTGTGTCAAGGCTAAAAGTGAGCTGAGATTACTAAGAATAGCACATGGACCCCTCCACTATAAGCAATCTGCATAATAGCTGAGCAAGCTAAAGACAAAATGCACACACTATTCTCTCTCTCTCTTGCTCTCTCTCTTGCTCTCTCTCTCTCTCTTTTCTTCTCTCCCCCTCTCGTTTTCTCTCCCAAGCCTTTTATTGTCAAGATAGGATAGTCTGACCACAAGGTCATTGAACTGCTAAATCCAATTATATGCAATTATCCAGCGCTCCTTATACCAAAGAAAGAGCTTTATCTGAACAGGGGGAAGTGAAAATTGAAAATGGATGCTGTGTGTTCTCTATGGGATACAATCCTTTGGCGAGGGTTTCCATCCCGAGGGGTTCTGAGGGCTGGTGGTTGGGGGGGGGGGGGGGGGGGGTGGTGGTGGTGGGGGGGACGACAGGCTCTCTACCTAGGTCCAAAGGTGGTGGGACACACTGTCTCTTCCACACACACAGAGAGAAGGAATGTTTTCTAAACGGTTTAGGATTACAATTTAGGTTTTCACACCTAGGAGGTCCATGGCTAGCATTTAGGTGCTCTACTGTGTCTGTCAACGCAGTCACACCAATGACAGTAAACATTAATGTTGTTGCACTAATCTTTCAGGTCTGTGAGTCACTAGATACTACAGGGTTTGAAATGTTTGGAAAAACTGAAATTGCAGGCTATCTCAGAGACAGTCAGCTAAGCACTTACTCGTTGAAATCCATTTTGATTATAAGCCTTGGTAATTATAACTAATTGCTCGTCCCGATAGAGCTACGTTCTATCGAGAGAAAGATTGATACAAGGCAAAGTGAATTGGATCTGGGGAGAAGTCCGAGAGCAGAATCGATATTTTCATTCTGGATCTTCCATCAGTGTCAGTTAAGCAGCATCTAATTAGGCTCTCATTTAGAAATAAGAAAATCTATCTTCAAGATGTGTTTTCTTCCAAAGGCCCATTGAACGACGTCCACCTTCAACCGCTCCCGCGGCAACGCCTATCAAATGAGTCAAAACGGTTTGATCAAAGGATCATATTTGTTTGGATGCTTGGGTCTCCAAAAGTGCCTACCCCAGAATGTCCTCTTTTCTCTCAATCTGAGTCTTAAGCGTTTTTACATTCCGTGAGAGAGCTGTGGGGATGCGGAGGAGGACGAATGATCAATGTCAGCTCCACTTCATTTCTATGATCAATGGCACCTCTTCAGGCAAGGCACCCAGGTCTAGGGACTTGTGTTTTTGAACAGCTGCCATCTGCTGCAGTCCCTGAGGACTAGAAAGGCAAGCTGGGCCGGGCTATGGTCCTGTTTGTGTGTGTGTGCGCTTGCGTGCATTTCTGTGTGTGTGTGTGTGTGTGGCCATACATATGGATGAGCTACAAGGACTGGTAGCTAGAGGGGGTTGCTGGTGTGAAAATGTAAAAATTCATTCTTTCAGTACAAACACAAATATGGAGGGAAGAGGTGCATGCGTGCAACCCCCCGACACCCCACATCATCATCATCATGCAATCTTTAACATTTGGACATGTATCTCCAAATCTTCCATGCTTCCAAACTCCCTGACAGACTCCATTCCCCTGATCCTATGGTCATAGTAATTGCGCATATTTGTACCATGTAAAAGGTTTGTCTCTTTATATAGTATATGTCTCTGTTCATACGACTATATCACAATCTGAAGTGACAGCTTTGTGTGTGTGTTTGAGTAAGGATGGTAGCATTATAATGCATCCAGATAGAGTGTGTGTATATTGGGTATTAAAATGTGTGTGCCTGTGTGAGATTGGGCTCGCAATAAAGAGCTAAGACTATAATGCCTCAATATGCATGTGTATGCATTGAATATATGCAAAGACAGATGTCTGTAGGGAATAGGAAAGTTGTTTATGTGCGTGTGTTTGTGTGTTTGTGTGCGTTGCGTAAAAGGAGTTCTTGAGCGTGTGCATTGCCGCCAATCCCCTTGTGTTTGTGTGTGTGTGTGTTTGTGTGTGTGTGTGTGTGTGGTCTCCTCTCTTATCTCTCTCTGCCAGGCCCTCTCTGCTCACACACACTCCAAAAAGCCTCTAGCTGTCACTCATGGCATCACACAGCCCTGACAAATGTCACGGAACCGAGAGGTGAGAGAGGGAGAGTGGCTAAGGTTCGGCCCCCTCATTCGATAAAGCCGGAGCCCGGAGAGTGGGGGGACGCACCAGGGGCCGTTATCTGGCGGCCCGCTTTACTTGCACGCTCAACCCCACTGCAGCCCCCATCTGAGGCCCCCAGGGGAAAGGCTGGAGTGATCCACTCCACCCACAGCAGAGCTAACATTTACTTAAAAGTGATTGGAGAGAGTTTAGTGGAGCCTTGATTTCGTAACATCCAGTGATGTAATTGGTGGAGCTTGCCATATCAAAACACACAAGCACACTAACACACATGCATGCACACACCCACACAAAAATCATATGGCTCTCATATTGGCATGCCAACACACAGAGTGTATATTCGCACTCGCATACAGGCACACGCACACACACACACCACATCCACATTCATTAGATTCAAACTGATATTTTCTTTTGAGTGTCAAAACAGATGCATCAACATATTCTAGATTTGATTCTGCAATATTATGGTGTACCCCTTTCTTTCCAATAATATATTCTCACAAATGTGATTTTGTGTCACTGGTGCTTGTCTATTAACATTCAAATATGCACATACCCATCAACACACACAAACACAGTATTGTATATGCACATCTATGTAAATAGTTTGTGGATGTCAGTTTCCAAACCAAATGGCGTTTGTGTACTTACTATGTTTCTGAGGTTGACAGTGTGTGAATACGTCACAGACCATTATGAGTAGACAGAATCATAAATAATAATGACCACGATCCATTCTGACTGACAAAAATATGATGTATTCATACAAAACAAAAAATCAAGAAAAACCCAAGCATATGCTCATACACAGAAACACAGGTGTATAACTCTCTATACCTGTCATACCATAGATGTACACATACCTGTACACATTCACTACAGACTGATGCACACTGCACACACGCACAGACACATCACTCCTGAATACTCGTTTGCGGATAAAGATCAAGAGTGTGGCTGATGTGTTTTTTCCTTGTCAGAAGTCTCATTTCACACCTCCACTCACAGTGCGTGGCTAGATTAGAATGTTTTCTGTCTGCTGTTGATGTGGCTTGACAGACATTTTCATTATAATTTCTCAGTCTCCGGTATGAGTGTGTGTGCTGTGGAAGATTATGTTTGTGGGAGAGTGTGTGTATGGCTCATATCTTTCATCTGGTCACATTGGCATATCCCAAACCACAATCCATATGTTATGCAAAACCGTAACACGTCAAGCACCAGCACATAGCATTGTTATATTAGAGATTCAGCCATTTTGTATAAGAGTTTTAGGTTTTCTGATTCTGATTCTTTTGCAGCCATTTTGGTTGACCGGGCAGTCGAATAAAGAAGATAGCCTTAGAGGGACATTGTAATTATTTTTGTGTTTCTGTTTTTTTGTAAGGCACCAGCCAGACCATTTGTCTCCCTTTCTGACACTTCTTTGTATCTTACTTTGTATCTTACTTACTACACAAGCTAAGACACACACATACACACTAAAATAGTAATGGTATTCTCCACTAGAGTAGGCAGGGAGGTAGAGAGGCAGGGAGGCAGAGAGGCAGGGAGGTAGAGAGGCAGGGAGGTTGGGAGGAGGGAAGGTAGGGAGGTACGAAAGCCAGAAGGCAGAGAGGCAGGGAGGTTAGGAGGTAGAGAGGCAAAGAAGCCGGGAGGTAGAAAGGAGGGAAGGTACGGAGGTACGAAAGCAAGGAGGCAAAGAGGTTGGAAGGTAGAGAGGCAGGGAGGTAGGGAGACTAGGAAGTAGGGAGGTAGGGAGGCAGGGAGGTAGAGAGGCAGGGAGGTTGGGAGGACAGAAGGTAGGGAGGTACGAAAGCAAGAAGGCAGAGAGGCTGGGAGGTTAGGTGGTAGAGAGGCAGGGAAGTAGGGAGACTAGAAAGTAGGGTTAGTGGGGAGTTAGGGAGGCAGGGAGCAAGAGTGCAGCCCCAGATAAGATAAGCAGTGTTTATATACTGTGAGGAGAACAAACCCTGTATTAAAGGGCCACACTGTCCTCCAGTTCATCAGATAGCCAGGTCACCCTATCTTTGTCATGTGTGTTATCGCCCCACCATGGGTATCTTGCCCCCACTCTCGCAGAGTGCTCGCCCACCAATATTCATGTCTCTCTGGGCTCAGACGATAAAGTCCCTTCTTTTCACGTCAGAATATTTTTCCTATTCCATATTCTCTTTTTCTTAATAACTCTCCAAGGCAGCTCACAGTCTGTTCTCAGCACACTCTCCTCAGCTCACAATTTCCTCTCCTTTTTTTCTCAAATTCATGCTTGTTCCAGCTGTGCAGGGGAGCACAGACAGTGTAGGTGTGTCTAATGTTCTAAGTGACACGTCTATCACTTTTGAGATAAGCGAGAGTAAGCATGATGCTAGTATTTTTTCAAAATGGACTGCCAAGTCTCTTTTGTATGTCTTGCAAGGCCTTACTCTGTGAATTACATCAAACCCAAATCTGCCTTTAAGATGAGATTCCCACATGGAATTTAAAAAAGGAGACCTCAAACAAATAAATGTAACTATTATATAAGGAAGCAACACAAAGTTTGAAATTATTCATTCTGATAATCTATTAGGACTTGCATCTTGAGCAACCCAAGGTTTTCTTTCTGAGTATATTGTGCATCTTCATTGGTGACTTTCGCAAACGCTGGTTCCAAACTTGTCGGCACAGTCATTGACCACGCATCTGGTTTCACAAAAGCTTTGTCAGAAGGAGGATGAGGAGAAAAGAGATGGAGTGAATGGCTATCAATCTGCCGTCATTGACAACATAAATGCAGGGAGTTGTAAAGGGTCCTTAAAAGGGTTTTTAGCCTCTGGTTCCGATTTGCTTTCATATCACTCACTATGCCGCAGCTGGGAAGCTCTTGAGAAAGACATTTAAAAAATATGTTTTTTACCCAAATGACAGCCTCCCGCAAATGTCCAGAATGCCAAGATATATTTCCTTGGCAACAAGTAAAAAGAAAATAAAAAATGATAATATTCAAACCCTTTTCTAAAGTGTCATTGTCTGCCTTGTGAACGTAGCTATTACGTGATGAATGGGGAGATAAAAGTAAAAAAAAAAAGAAAGGAGACAAAAAATAAGAAAAAAAGAACCCAATGGCATCTTAAAAAGCGAATCCAATTTAGAAACCTCTCTATCGTTTTCCGATACCGTCCGTTTTCCAATACCATGCCCAATTTCCCTGTGCGTTTGATGTAGCAACAGTTAGCACGAACCAGCTCATCACAGGAGGAATTCAGTAAGATGACCCTTTTATGTCCTTCCTTCCACACATGGCCCAACATTCTCCACTTCTGCTTTAAACAACCTGGATGATGAGGGGAAGAAATGAAGAATCTGGGAGAGAGACAATGTAGAAGAGCAACGCAGAAGAGCAGGAAAAATGACATGAAGCCGAAACTGATGTCCTGTGTGTGTGTGTGTGTGTGTGTGTGTGTGTGTGTGTGTGGGGGGGGGGGCTTAAGCACTTAGTCAAGCAGCTGTCCTGATATTTTGAGTTTTGTTGAAACTTCATCCCCTCTTTGAAAATCGATAATGTCACAGTACCATGAGTTTTGGCTAAGCGCTGCATTGTAGAGGTTTGTTTCTACGGATGTTGTGCACATCAGTTAACCTCATCTCCCCTACCAGGGCTTCTGTTTTGAGGTTATGTGGCTGGGGCATGCCATGAAAGACAACATCAGGGCACATGTCTGAGTACATGTATGAATTTTTTTGTTGTGTCCTTT